>NW_026938071.1:0-11506 GCF_032062105.1 Saccostrea cuccullata
CTAACGGCCATATCAAGTATACAAGTCATCTGATCATTGCACGCGCGCGCAGTTGCAATGCATGAAAGCCATATCATCATGACTACACTTTTAATGTGTTTCTATTCTTTGAGTTTTGAAACGTTTCATCAAAAATTTACGACTATATCAAGTAAATCGGACATTTAACGCATCGCACGCGCACACGTGCATGCATGTCCTTGCATTCAAGTTTGATAGAAGCATAATGGAGGAATTCGTCATATCTATTCATATTCTAAATTTCATTCTGTTTGGTTGAAAAACAAGGGAGTTATAGCCATTTTAAGTTTAAGCCAATCAGATTGCAGCGCACGTGCATGCGCATGTTTTCATGACAATTGTTATATATCATTTTGTAGGGCATCCTAAAGTATGCCTATGTTTTAAATTTCATAGCATTTTGTCAAAAAACAGAAAAGATATTGAGATTTTTGTTTCAGTCAATCAGAACAAAGCGCACGTGCATGCGCGTGAGTTCGTGCTAATTTGACAGTGTCATATTATTAACACTATTAATATATCCTTATATAATGAGTTTCAAAGCATTTCATTCAAAAATGTAAAAAGTTATAGCTATATTAAATATATCAGTCATTTCACTCATATCACGCGCACGCACGTGCATGCGTATGCGTGCAAAATGACCTTCGTTCCGCACATCTACACTACATACCTATTAACCCTAAAAAGGTTTTAGCTCAGTTGGATGAACAGTTTCTGAGAACACTCGCGGACAAAAAAGTACCGGAGAAGAAATAAGAAGAAAAAAGAATAATAATAATAATAATAAGAAACAGAGTAAAAACAATATGTTCCCCAACTTCGTTTGGGGAACATAACTAGTGCTAATTGTAACGGGAACCGTTACAGATGTTCCCCAAACGCTCCCCAACTCCTTTTTGTGCCATATTTCATGTAAGCCTTATTAAATAAGACATCTGTGCATTTTTGCCTTTAACAACGTTTTCGCAGAGGAATACCAATTATATTCAAATTTTAACATTGCAGGCGTGAGCATGTGAATGCACGTGCGCAATGATCATATCATCTTGTCTACAATTTTCTTTATATTTAAATATACTATATCTTAAACCATTTAGTCCAAAAGTATTAAAAATCACTCATTCAAGTGTATTTTTAATTTCACTCTTTCCAAATGCACGCACGTGCGTGCACGTGCATGATGACCATACCTTCTTGTAGAAGGACCTTAATCTATCTATATTCTAAATCCCATCCTGTTTGGTTGAAAACCAAGGGAATTATAGTCATTTCAAGTTTCAGCCAATCAGATAGCAGCACACGTGCATGCGCGTGATTTCATGAATTTTTTTCTAAATCATATTGTAGGATATCCCAATGCATGAATATGTTTTAAATTTCAAAGCATTTCGTCAAAAAACAAAGGAGATATAGCCATTTAAAGTTTCAGCCAATCAGGTTGCAGCTCACGTGCATGCGCGTGATTTCATGAAACTTTTTTTATATCATATTGTAGGATATCCTTATGCATGACTACGTTTTAAATTTCAAAGCATTTCGTCAAAAAACAAAGGAGATATAGCCATTTAAAGATTCAGCCATTCAGATTGCAGCGCACGTGCATGCGCGTGATTTCATGAAATTTTTCATATATCATATTGTAGGATATCCTAATGCATGACTATGTTTAAAATTTGAAAGGGTTTCATCAAAAAACAAAAGAGATATTGAGATTTTAGTTTCAGCCAATCAGAGCAAAGCGCACGTGCACGCGCGTGAGTTTGGTCTAATTTGACAGTGTCATTATATTAACAATATTAATATATCCTCATGTAATGAGTTTCAAAGCATTTCATCAAAAAATGTAAAAGTTTTGGCTATATTAAGTATATCAGTCATTTAACTCACTTCACGCGCCCGCACGTGCAGGCGTATGCGCGCAAAATGACCTTCGTTCAGCACATCTACACAACACACCTATTAACCCTAAAAAGGTTTTAACTTAGTTGGGTGAACAGTTTCTGAGAACACTTCCGGACAAAAAAAGTCCGGAGAAGAAATAAGAAGAAAAAAGAATAATAATAATAATAACTAGTTATTATTATGTTCCCCAAACGAAGTTGGGGAACATATTGTTTTTACTCTGTTTCTTATTATGTTCCCCAAACGAAGTTGGGGAACATATTGTTTTTACTCTGTTTCTTATTATTATTATTTTTCTTCTTCTTCTTCTTCCTGGGTACTTTTTTGTCCGGGAATGATCTCGTAAACTATACATCCGACTAAGGTGAAATGTTTTTAGGGTCAGTAGACATGTTATGTAGATTTGCGGAACGAAGGTCATTTTGCGTGCACGTGCTTGCAAGAGCGTGCACGTGCAACATGTGAAATGACCGATTTAATTGATATAGGCGTAACTTTTAAAATTTTGGATGAAATGCTTTGAAACCTATAATATAAGGATATATTAGAAGCATAGACAATATGACATGGTCAAAATAGCTAAATCTCACGCGCATGCACGTGCGCTTTGCTCTGATTGGCTGAAACTAAAGTCTCAATATCTTTCTTGTTTTTTGACGAAATCCTTTGAAATTTTGAAAATTGCCATGCATTATGATATTCTACAACATGATATGTAGCAATTATCATGAAAACACGTGCATGCACGTGCGCTGCAATCTGATTGGCTTAAACTTTAAATAGCTATAACTCCCTTGATTTTCAACCAAACAGGATGGGAATTGGAACATAGATAGATATACTGGACTACTACAAGAAAATATGTTCACCATGCACATGCATACACGTGCATGTACGTGCGCTGCAATCTGATTGGCTGAAACTTTAAACAGCTATAACTCCCTTGGTTTTCAACCAAACGAGGTGAGATTTAGAACATAGATAGATGTAACGGACATCTACAAGAAAATATGGTCACCATGCTCATGTATGCACGTGCGTGCATGTGAAATGAGCAAAATCAAAAAAACACTTGAATGAGCGTATCTTTTTAATACTTTTGGAATAAATACTTTAATATTTAGATATTAAGTATATTAAAATATATAGATTGTGTAGACAAGATGATATGGTCATGACGCACATGCATTCACATGCGCACGCGTGCAATGCTAAAATTTGAATGAACTTTGTACACTTCTGGGTAAACGTTGTTAAAGTCTCAAATGCATCGAGTTTGTCTTATTTAATGAAGCTTACAGGGAATATGGCACCAAAAGGGAGTTGGGGAGCGTTGGGGAACATCTGTAACGGTCCCCGTTACAATTAGCACTAGTTATTATTATTATTATTTTTCTTCTTCCTGGGAAAATTTTGTCCACGAGTGATCTTGTAAACTACACATCCGACTTAAGTGAAACCTTTTTAGGGTTAGTAGGCATGTTATGTAGAGTTGCCAAACAAAGGTCATTTTGCGCGCACGTGCTTGCAATAGCGCACACGTGCATTAGGTGAAATTACCAATATAATGGATATTGCCGTAACTTTTCTATTTTTCGATGAATTTTTTTGAAACTCATAATGTAAGGATACATAAGTAGTATAGACAAGATAGCATGGTCAAAATAGCAAGATTTCACGCGCATGCACGTGCGCTTTGCTCTGATTGGCTGAAACTAAAGTATCAATAACTTTCTTGTTTCTTGTCATAATCCTTTGAAATTTTGAACATTGTCCTACATTATAATGATCTACCGCATGATATATAAGAATTTTCATGAAAGCAGTCGCATATGCGTGTGCTGCAAGCTGATTGGCTGAAACTTTAAATGGTTATATCTCCTTTGTTTTTTGACGAAATTCTTTGAAATTTAAACTATAGTCATGCATTGGGATATCCTACAAAATGATATAGAAAAAAAAATCATGAAATTTCGCGCATGCACGTGTGCTGCAATTTGATTGGCTGAAACTTTAAATTGCTATTTCTCCTTTGTTTTTTGACGAAATTCTTTGAAATTAAAAATATAGTCATGCATTAGGATATCCTTCAAAATTATATGAAAAAAATGATGAAATTACGCGAATGCACGTGTGCAGCAATCTGATTGGCTGAAACTTTAAATGGCTATAACTCCCTTGTTTTTCAACCAAACAGGATGGGATTTAGAACATAGATAGATGTAAGGGACTCCTACAAGAAGGTATGATCATCATGCACGTGCACGCACGTGCGTGCATTTGAAGCGAGTATATTTAAAAATACTCTTGAAAGACAAGATGATATGGTCATAACGCACATGCATTCACATGCGCTTGGGTGCAATGCTAAAAATTGAATATAATTGGTATCCTTCTGGAAAAACGTTGTTAAAGTCAAAAATGCACAGAGTTTGTCTTATTTAATGAAGCTTACAGGGAATATGGCACCGAAAGGGAGTTGGGGAGCGTTTGGGGAACATCTGTAACGGTTCCCGTTACAATTAGCACTAGTTATTATTCTTCTTTTTTTTCTTATTTGTTCTCCGGTACTTTTTTGTCCGGAAGTGTTCTCAGAAACTGTTCACTCAACTGACCTAAAACCTTTTTAGGGTTAATGGGTGTGTAGTGTAGGTGTGCGGAACGAAGGTCATTTTGCGCGCATACGCATGCACGTGCGTGCGCGTGCAACACGTGAAATGACTTATATATCTAATATAGCTATAACTTTTACATTTTTCAATGAAATGATTTGAAACTCATTATATAAAGATATATTAATAGTGTACATATTGTGACACTGTCAAATTAGCACGAACTCACGCGCAAACACGTGCGCTTCGCTCTGATTGGCTAAAACAAAAATCTCAGTATGTTCTCTGTTTTTTGACGAAATGCTTTGAAATTTAAAATATAGTCATGAATGAGAATATCCTACAACATGATGTAGAAAAAATTCATGAAATCACGCGCATACACGTGTGCTGCAATCTGATTGGCTGAAACTTTAAATGACTATATCGCCTTTGTTTTTTGACGAAATGCCTTGAAATTTAAAATATAGTCATACATTAGGATGTCCTGCAATATGATATACAAAAAATTTGAAGAAATTACGCGCATGCACGTGTGCTGCGATCTGATTGGCTGAAACTTTAAATGACTATATCTCCTTTGTTTTTTGACGAAATGCTTTGAAATTTAAAACATAGTCATTGATTAGGATATCCTACAAGGCGATATAGAAAAAAATCATGAAATCACGCACATGCACGTGTGCTGCAATCTGATTGGCTGAATCTTGAAATGGCTTTAACTCCCTTGCTTTTTAACCAAACAGGATGGGATTCAGAACATAGATAAATATGAGGGACTCCTACAAGAAGGTATGATCATCATGCACGTGCACGCACGTGCGTGCATTGGGAACGAATGAAATTATAAATACACTTGAATGAGTGATTTTTAATACTTTTGGACTGAATGCTTTCATATATAGTATATTACAGGGAATATGGCACTAAAAGGGAGTTTGGGAGCGTTTGGGGAACATCTGTAACGGTTCCCGTTACAATTAGCACTAGTTCTTATATATCATGCTGTAGATCTTCATAATGTAAGACTATGTTCAAAATTTCAAAGGATTTTGTCAGAAAACAAAATAGATATTTAGACTTTAAGTTTCAGCCAATCGCAGCGAAGGGCACCTGCATGCGCGTGAGATCTTGCTATTTTGACCATGTCATCATGTCTATACTACTATTATATCCTTATATTATGAGTTTCAAAGCATTTCATCCAATATTTAAAAAGTTACGGCTAAATCTATTATATTGGTCATTTCAAGTGTTACACGTGCGCGCACCTGCACGCACGTGCGCGCAAAATGACCTTCGTTCCGCACATCTACATAATATACCTAGTGACTCTAAAAAGGTTTCACCTAGATTGGATGAGTAGTTTACGAGAACACTCGCGGACAAAAAAGTACCGGAGAACAAAGAAAAAATTCAGAAAAAGTAAAAACAATATGTTCCCAAACTTCGTTTGGGGAACAGAAACCATAACTAGGGCTAATTGTAACGGGAACCGTTACAGATGTTCCCCAAACGCTCCCCAACTCCCTTTTGGTGCCTTATTCCCTGTAAGCTTCATTAAATAAGACGAACTCTATGCGTTTTAGACTATAACAATGTTTTCCCAGAAGTATATTCAGTGTATTCAAATTTATGCATTGCACGCATGCGCATTTGAATGCATGTGCGTAATGACCATATCATCTTGTCTACACTATTTATATACTAGAAATTACAGCGTTTTATCCAAAAGTATTAAAAAATACGTTTTAATCTAGTGTATTTGTAATTTTACTCATTTCACATGCACGCACGTGCATGCATGTGCATGTCGACTGTATCTTCTTGTAGGAGTCTGTTATGTTTGTCTATGTTCTAAATCCCATCCTGTTTGGTTGAAAAACGAGGAAGTTATAGCCATTTTAAGTTTAAGCCAATCAGATTGCAGCGCACGTGTATGCGCATGTTTTCACGAAAACTGTTATATATCATATTGTAGGACATCCTAATGCATGATTATGTTTAAAATTTTAAAGCATTTCGTCAAAAATTAAATTAAAATTTAATTAAGATATTGCGATTTTTGTTTCAGCGAATCACAGCAAAGCACACGTGCATGCACGTGCATGCATGTGCATGACGACCATACCTCCTTGTGGGAGTCCATTATGTTTGTCTATGTTCTAAATCCCATACTGTTTCGTTGAAAAACAAGGGAGTTATAGCCATTTAAAGTTTAAGCCAATCAGATTGCAGCGCACGTGCATGCGCGTGTTTACATGACAATTGTTATATATCATATTGTAGTACATCCTAAAGTATGCCTATATTCTAAATTTCATAGCATTTCGTCAAAAAACAGAAAAGATATTGAGATTTTTGTTGCAGCCAATCAGAGCGAAGCGCACGTGCATGCGCGTGAGTTCTTGCTAATTTGACAGTGTCACATTATCTACACTATTAATATATCCTTATTAAATGAGTTTTAAAATATTTCATCAAAAAATGTCAAAGTTATGGCTATATAAAATATATCCGTCATTTCACTCATTTCACGCGCCCGCACGTGCATGCGTATGCGCGCAAAATAAACTTCGTGTTGCACACCTACACTACACACCTATTAACCCTAAAAAGGTTTTAGCTCAGTTGGATGAACAGTTTCTGAGAACACTCACGGACAAAAAAAGTACCGGAGAACAAAGAAGAAAAAAAAGAATAATAATAATAAATAAGAAACCGAGTAAAAACAATATGTTCCCAAACTCCGTTTGGGGAACATAATAATAATAATAATAATAAGAAACAGAGTAAAAACAATATGTTCCCCAACTTCGTTTGGGGAACATAATAATAATAATAATAAGAAACAGAGTAAAAACAATATGTTCCCCAACTTCGTTTGGGGAACATAACTAGTGCTAATTGTAACGGGGACCGTTACAGATGTTCCCCAAACGCTCCCCAACTCCCTTTTGATGCCATATTCCCTGTAAGCTTAATTAAATAAGACAAATTCTGTGCATATTTTACTTTAACATTTTCCCAGAAGGATACCAATTATATTTAAATTTTATCATTGCACTAAATCGCTTGTAAATGCATGTGCGTTAAGACCATATCATCTTGTCTACACTATCTATATATTTTGATATACTATATATTAAAGCATTAAGTCCAGAAGTATTAAAAATCACTCATTCAAGTGTATTTCTAATTTCTCTCGTTCCAAATGCACGCACCTGCGTGCACGTGCATGATCACCATACCTTCTTGTAGGAGTGTCTTATATTTATCTATGTTCTGAATTCCATCCTGTTTGGTTGAAAAACAAGGAAGTTATAGGCATTTCAAGTTTCAGCCAATCAGATTGCAGCACACGTGCATGCGCGTGATTTCATGATTTTTTTTCTATATCGCATTGTAGGATATCCTAATGAATGACTATGTTTTCAATTTCAAAGCATTTCGTCAAAAAACAAAGGAGATATAGTCATTTAAAGTTTCATCCAATCAGATTGCAGCACACGTGCATGCGCGTGATTTCTTGAATTTTTTTGTATATCATATTGCAGGACATCCTAATGTATGACTATGTCTTAAATTTCAAAGCATTTAGTTAAAGAACAAAAGAAGATATTGAAATCTTTCTTTCAGCTTATCAGAGCAAAGCGCACGTGCACGCACATGTGCACGTCGACCATACCTTCTTTTGGGAGTCCATTATGTCTGTCTATGCTCTAAATCCCATCCCGTTTGGTTGAAAAACAAGGGAGATATAGCCATTTAAAGTTTGAACCAATCAGATTGCAGTGCACGTGCATGCGCGTGTTTTCATGACAATTGTTATATATCATATTGTATTACATCCTAAAGTATGCTAATATTTCAAATTTCATAGCATTTCGTCAAAAAACAGAAAAGATATTGAGATTTTTGTTGCAGCCAATCAAAGCGAAGCGCACGTGCATGCGCGTGAGTTCGTGCTTATTTGACAGTGTCACATTATCTACACTATTAATATATCCTTATTAAATGAGTTTTAAAATATTTCATCAAAAAATGTTAAAGTTATGGCTATATAAAGTATATCCGTCATTTCACTCATTTCACGCGCCCGCACGTGCATGCGTATGCGCGCAAAATAACCTTCGTGTTGCACACCTACACTGCACACCTATTAACCCTAAAAAGGTTTTAGCTCAGTTGGGTGAACAGTTTCTGAGAACACTCGCGGACAAAAAAGTACCGGAGAACAAAGAAGAAAAAAAAGAACTAGGAGACTTATTGTTCACAGAACAATAAGAGGTCTTTCCACCTTTTGAATTTCAATTTCATTTATAATTTATTAATTTAAAATTAAATTTCATAAAAAAGAAACCAGAAATTGCTTAAAAGAAGAAAAAAATGAAAATGAATTTTTTTTTTAGGTGACCTTGACCTTTGACCTTCAAGTCATATTCAAGGTCAAAGGTCAAGGGTCACATTTTAATTCACCCCATGTCTCTATGACTTATAGTTTAAAAGTTATAAGGTTTAATATTAAGCACAAAAGCATTTAAGAGCAGTAACTCATTCAAGGAGTCACCAGATCCTTTTGCACTTGAACATAAAAGTTTTGCCTAAAGTCCCATAAGACATTAGAGAAGGTTTTGTGTCTTTGCGGTTTACGGTTTTGGAGCAATAGCAATAAAAATGTTTTTCGTACAAGGGGCAATAATTTTAATAGGGTCAATCTTAAGGGACGAGAATGAAATCTAAGACACAGTTTTAAAAGTACATATTAATGATGCATAGACATTAAGCATATGTTGAAAGACAAAAGAGATATAAAAAGAGCTAAATTTCTCAGTTTTGGAATGACCTTGACCTTTGACCTTTACATGAATTTTAAGCTCAAAGGTCAATGAATCTTATGCAGTTGAGTTCATGTCTCTATACCTTCTCGTTTTGAAAATTTTTAATTATTTGTAAAAATCAGAGACTTTCAAGGGCAATAACCCATTGAAGGAGTCACCAAATACTTTCACAATGAATAAATTCCAGAACCCTCTCAATTAGTCAAAGACTTTAGTGAAGGTTTCATATTTGTACGGTTTACGGTTTCGAAGTAGTAGCGATAACAAGGTTTTCTGCACAAAGGGCGATAACTTTTAATAGGGTCAATCTTACGGAATACAAATTGAATCTTTCAAATAGTTTTAAGAGTACATATAAATGATGCTAAGACAGTTTCTTTATGTTAAGAGACAAAAAAGATATAAAAAGAGCTTAATTTCTCAATTTTGGAATGACCTTGACCTTTGACCTTTACATGAATTTTAACCTCAAAGGTCAATAAATCTTATGCAGTTGGTCCCATGTCTCTATCACTTCTCGTTTTGAAAATTTTTAATTATTTCTAAAATTCAAAAAGTTTCAGGGGCAATAACTCATTGAAGAAGTCAACGAAGACTTTTGCAATGAATAGATTCCAAAATCCTCTCAATTAGTCGAAGACTTAAGTGAAGGTTTCATATTTGTACGGTTTATGGTTTCGCAGTAGTAGCGATAACAAGGTTTTCCGCACAAAGGGCGATAACTTTTAAAAGAGTCAATCTTACGGAATACAAATTGAATCTTCAAAATAGTTTTAAGAGTACATATTAATGATGCTAAGCCAGTTCATATATGTTAAGAGACAAAAAAGATATAAAAGGAGCTTAATTTCTCAATTTTGGAATGACCTTGACCTGTGACCTTTACATGAATTTTAGGCTCAAAGCTCAATGAATCTTATGCAGTTGGTCCCATGTCTCTATCACTTCTCGTTTTGAAAATTTTTAATAATTTCTAAAATTCAAAAAGTTTCAGGGGCAATAACTCATTGAAGGAGTCACCAAATACTTTCGCAATGAATAGATTCCAGAGTCCTCTCAATGAGTCGAAGACTTTAGTGAAGGTTTCATATTTCTACAGTTTACGGTTTCGAAGTAGTAGCGATAACAAGCATTTCTTGCGAAAGGGGCAATAACTTTTAATAGGGTCAATCTTACAGAATACGAATTGAATCCTCAAAATAGTTTTAAGAGTACATATTAATGATGCTAAGACAGTTTGTATATGTTAAGAGACAAAAAAGATATAAAAAGAGCTTAATTTCTCAATTTTGGAATGACCTTGACCTTTGACCTTTACATGGATTTTAAACTCAAAGGTCAATGAATCTTATGCAGTTGGTCCCATGTCTCTATCACTTCTCGTTTCAAAAATTTTTAATTATTTGTAAAATTCAAAAAGTTTCAGGGGCAATAACTCATTGAAGGGGTCACCAAATACTTTCGCAATGAATAGATTCCAGGGTCCTCTCAATGAGTCGAAGACTTTAGTGAAGGTTTCATATTTCTACGGTTTATGGTTTCGAAGGAGTAGCGATAACAAGGATTTTCATACAAAGGGCAAGAACTTCAATAGGGGTCATAGGTCAAAAATCATGAACTGCAAAGTTCTTTGAGAACTCTTTCGGTTCAATTTTCGATAACGGAAAAATAATAATAATAAACAGAAGCATTTCAAGAGGTTTTTCCACAGAAAGGTGGAAAGACCTAATAACAGGGCTAATTGTAAAGGGGGCCTTCAGATGCCCAAACGCTCCCCAACTCCCTTTTTGGGGCCATATTCCTTGTAAGCTTTATTAAATAAAACAAACTTTATGCAATTTAGACTTAATCAACGTTTTCCCAGAAGAATACAAAATATATTAAATTTTAGCATTGCACGCGTGCTCATGTGAATGCAGCGCGTAATGACCTTCTCTTCTCTAACCCATCTATATATTTTAATTTACTTAATATCAAAGCATTTAATCCAAAAGAATTAAAAATTACACTTATTCAAGCGTATTTTTAATTTTCCTGTTTCACGTGCATGCACGTGCAAGCATATGCATGATGATCATACCTTCTTGTAGGAGTCCATTAAGTCTCTCTTTTTTAAATTCCATTTTT
>NW_026938072.1:0-114986 GCF_032062105.1 Saccostrea cuccullata
GGTAAGATTTCATATATATAAAATTGCATTGTGGGTCATTTTTTGATTGTGTAATTATGGGTCAAAAATTTTTTTTTGTAAAAAATGAATATAGTTACTAATTTATTGTCATAAACAAAATTTTAGGCACATGGTTTGTGGGTCAATATATAATGACCCATAAACCATACAAGGTACCCACAACGTGAGTGAAAAAGACGCAAAATAACCCACAATCCGCATGGCACAAAACTATATATATATATATATATATATATATATATATATATATATATATATATATATATATATATATATATATTCCAGTCATACTAGTATTTAGCTATTTCTTTCTTCCTTTTTTTCGTTTGTAATCCCTATATAGAATTAATAAATTAGAAAATTCAAATAACCATAATCTAGTGAAAGATAGAAATTCTTTCTCTGAATGATTCTCCTTTTACATTATGAAAAGAAAATGAAAACACTTTTCAAAGTTTAAATACTTATATTTGACTTCTACTAATGTTATGTCCCATTGTTCATAAAGAATAAATTCAAAAAATATTCAAGAACATAGCCTTTACAAGTCTGAAACATCAAAACATTCATTAAGAATAGGAAACATGATGTAAGCATGCCAAGACCCCAAATGAACAACTCTTTGAGGTAAATTTCTATTATCACTCATTTGAGAAAATTAACTCCATATATATACATTTGTGGTAGCTCTCATGAACATGCAGAGAAAAAATATATTCAATTCTGTATGAAGTTTGTCAGAGGTCAATACTTGACCTAATCACACGGTGCAATAATATCTACCGGTACATGAATTAAAAAAATGACCGTAACCGCCATGCAAGCCGATTTACACCTTGCGTCATTTTTCAAAATCTAATACGGACGGTTAGTGCAATAATTAAATTCAAAAATATTCAATTGTCTGTCTCAAATGTATATATAAGTAATAAATAACAAGCTTATAAACTTCAATGGGAATTGAAGTGGGTCGGTCACATGATCAAATCCTGTGAAGGCCTTCTTAAATGAATAAGAGTTTTACAACCTAAATCTATTTAAAATGTAGGAGTTGAAATCTCTGTGTTTGACAAACATTGTGTTACTGATGTTGTCTTTTTGTACAGGACACTTAGTATCTTTGCAGTTGTGGAAAACCTCTTCCAACTGAATAATTTTACAAGGATGCTTATAAATATGTCTGTCCTTGAGTTGTAAAAGTGGACATCCTGTTTCTTGGGAACGACCAACTTTCTCTAAAATCTGAATTTTTACGGCATATATGATCTCTGCACTTCTTTTTTTCTTCACAACTAGTGCTTCTTTAAAAATTCCAACCATGGACTGTAAACATAAAGAAAATCTATGTTGGTACAATTATGGTAATCAAGTTAAGGTACTCCGATCCCCAGGTTCTGAGAATCAGGCATGGGCTAATTGAAAGTGCTATCAAAAAATCTCTCAATTCTCAAAGTAATGAGTTTTTACCCACGATAATTCAGATGGATTAATTGTAAAGCATGAAATGTCATCACCCAGCTTACACAGAATCACTTGCATGACTATTAAATTTAATCCTTATATAAATGACAAGCTCAATTGAATATAATATAATTTTATGATTATTTAGTTGTCATCACTTTCAATCACAAAGTGAATTACCTCACTTTCTGCTGAATAATACTTTAAAGCATCACCAACATTGGCCAACTCATTCCTCTGTGTCTTAATGGCACTGCCAATGTAAATGCAGGCTTCCTCTGGAGGAATGTAGGGTACATCCAAATCTGTACAGAGTTGAAGAAGAGTGGATTCTTCGAGTAGGGTTGGAAGGGCTTTACCATTCGGCTTCCTATTCAGCTTCCTTACGACCACTGCACCTTCCTCCTCTGGTAAGGATCTACCCATATACTGCAGGACCTCCCGTTGTAGACCCAAGTCTTTTGCTCCATGTCCTGAACACACCCTAAATAAACAATATTTTTCTCAATTGTTTGACTTTCAATAATTCACTATTGTTCATTAATTTTAACTTTTCCAAACAGAAATGTTAGAATTCTGCTACAAAGATCTCTGACAAGAGATATTTATGAAGGTGTACCTCCTTTAAGGACAGATAATAAAAACAAAAATATGGAAACTTGAATGGTGATTTTCTTTTATACCTACCAGTATATTGGTTGTAAATGATATTGTACTTTACAAGTCTACTTATGAAAGCTTCAATTTGATTGATGTCTCTCAATGACAGATGGAAGGATAGGGGTCCAGTTAATAAATGTGTTGTTTTGTGACTCTGATTTTATAATATATATTTACCAATCATTGTTCTGTGGAAAATATCCACCAGAAATTATATGGTTCAGCAATGTCATGTGGGAGAAGGATATGGCAGTATCTCTACTCCTCTGTTTTTGGTTCTGGTGGAAAATGTCATTCCGAATGGAAGCATGGTTTTTCTCAAAGCCATCCTCAGTGAAACCTTTTGGAGGACCATGCCTCTTGATGTCATCTACCTGGAAAATCATAACAAAACATGTCATTAAAAATTCACAGTTTTAGAACTAAAACTACAAGGCCTTGCTCAAAATTGCCTCAAAGAAAACTGGAAATGCATATGAACTAAAGTTAAATACATTCAAATCTTTACTTAAGATGGTTTGCTTTCGCAGTGTTGAAAAATGAAATAGAATAATATATTTCACCAATGCCGTAAGTCATTCTCCATGATTATTTTAATTGTTTGAACATAATCAAAAAGGGTGCTGTTGTAGTAGAGAATTACTTACCATATGACAAAGGAGGTGAGTCTTTGC
This sequence comes from Saccostrea cuccullata, assembly GCF_032062105.1. Classification (NCBI taxonomy): domain Eukaryota; kingdom Metazoa; phylum Mollusca; class Bivalvia; order Ostreida; family Ostreidae; genus Saccostrea; species Saccostrea cuccullata. Next base: position 2,817 of record NW_026938072.1, read on the forward strand.
TTTCCTTTTCAAATCTGGTATATGGGTCTCAACTTGGTTAAGGTACTTGCTGATAAGATGTTCAGCCTCCTCAATGTCAGACTCTGTAAACTGGTCTTTCTGTAGGACTTGTTGTATCTATTGTGACATGCATAATGAAGAGAATAAATATATACTTGCTTTCAAATAATATTGGTAAATAATAATGATATCCAATAGATGCAATGTATATTAGTTAATGCATCATGAATAGATTTATTTTTTACCTGTGCAAGCGTGTTCAGCATTTTTAGAAACTGACGAGGAATACCAACATAGGCAAAATTGATGGGAGCAAATTGTAGCTAAAACAAACAAGAACAAAATAATAAATGAATGACACCCTCTGGTAAATATCTTATACACTTAAATTTCTTTTCTTATAAAACTCTTACATATTGCTTGAAGTCCTTGCCTTGGCGACTGTCCAAAGAAGCAAAAAATTTGTTAGCAAAAGAAAGCTTTGTCAGTGAAGACAGGTGAGCTTGCAGCTTCTCAACTTTCTCGTCTGATAATGATGCTGTTAAACACTTCACCAAGTGTTTAGTAAGGCCTAATGGCATCAGATGGAGGAAACCCACTGGTATATCCCTAAATGAAAAAGATGATCAATTTAAAATAACAATGTTCAATCTCATAAATCTATCAAACAAAAAAAAAATGCAAACAGGGCATAATATATACTAGTATTTCAAGTGGGATCTGATATTTTAGTAATCATCTCTTGTTGAACAATCACATGACTCACTGTGAGAAACTGGCATTGATCAGACAAAACCGAGTAATCCTATGTTAAGTTGTGTAAAAAAGATTGGCAAAACAATTTGGGTCATTTTTGGAGGAACTGGTATATATTCCTATGCAAAACTATGTTCAATCATTGAGGCCCCATTCTTTCCCTGGTAGCTAGCTGGGGGTCATGATTTGAACAAATTTGAATACCAAATTTTCACTTCATTATCTCCCCTAAAATGAAGGCATGGCACCTTATTTGAGGTGTTCCAGCAGGAACATGTTTACATCCACATATTTACCATTTTCCTATGACATGTTTTGCTTAGGAGTTATTCCCCTTAGCCACCATCTTGTAAGGCAAAGCAGTGAATATATCTCTTTTAAACATGCATTCAAGAAAAATATGAGGGAAAATATTTGAAATCTTATAATCATGAATTAATAGAGGCTATAAAAAATGTGTATTCATAAGAAAAATAGTGCTATATTTACCTCAGTAACCAGTATAAGAAATTAAACTTTGTTGAATAATGAAGGTATCTGGGAATGTTGTCCTACAATATGGCAGTTAAGGGGAATAACTCCTAGGCAAAATATGTCACAGAAAAAGGGTCCATTGGAGGAAGTATTTAATAGATTTAAGTTTCATCTAAATACCTGTGTGGATTAATTATGTCCCACAATGGATTTTCATATTCTTTGACACCAGTTTGTTGTCTTAGTTTCCGTTTGTCTGCCTCCATACTTCTCATATTGATTCTGTTAATTGTGGTTAACGTCTTTGATGGAGTCCTCTCTCTGGCTTTACTTGTGGCATGGTCTACATCCGCCTAAACACAAATTATTATGTATCATTAATTTATTTCAAATGATTATTTGATATCTATATATATAAAATATCCGAATGAATAGTCAAAGTGTTATAAACTGGTGAAAGTATGCGTCAGTGAAACTAAACAATGCATTAATTAATCAGCATGAAATTAATCATTTCTCATGAAGTTACTTTTAATTTTTGCTTAACATATAAAAATTAAAAAAAAATTAAAAAAAAATGTTTGACAGGCTTACATAACAGCGTGGACAATATTTTGTAGCACAGGCTCCAAGATGATTGCAGAGATAAGACTGCATGTTAAAATCTGCGACAATTATGTTTAAGTCTGTCGTTATAATGCATTCTTCCTTTCTATAAGCATCAAAACCAGAAATGCCATCCCTAAAAAAATAAGTACATATACTTCATTCAGTAAATACCCATTATACTACCAACCATTCATTTTTTGATGTATACTGTTCATTGATCCTCTTGTCCAATTCATTTCAAGATCTTGAGTCATATTTTTTTTTCAATATTTTAAGTTATTTTGAAACATAATCATGCATTAAATGTATCAAATACCTTTTACATGATTGTATATCCGAGATGACAGGTTTCATCAAAGTCATGGGCTCCACTTTTTCAGAAGCACATAAAAGGGAAATTGTATCATGTTGTTGTCGAAGAGGAAGCTTTAATCCTATTTTAAAAGAAAGCAAACTGAGATTAAGATAAACAGCAAGTCTATCGTTCTTTGAAAGAGTTCTGTTGTGTAAATGTACTCAAATATAAAACAATAAGATATTTATACATTTTGATACATTTTGATATGCTGCTTATCACGGAATCAACATTTGACAGGGCCAATTTAGTTTTGTTGTAGAGTTGGGTAGTGCGAGTGTTGCGATATATTGCAATATTTTACTTTGAATATATTGCAACATATTTTGTACTTATATTCATTAATAAATTTGAACAGAATGTTTGAAATGCTGTTAAGTTCAAAGACTAATTGAATTTATCTTCAAGTTTTAAAGGGGGAGGAGGAATAAGACATTTATTGCACACACTTTACTTTAAATTAAATACCAGGTAAAATTAAAAAATAAAATGAACTTTCTTGTAGAATTTTCAAATTGAAATAAAAAAGTTTTACAGATTATAATTTTTTTATTTTCAATTTTTTATTTATTTTTTTTTTTTTGGAGGGGGGGGGACCTAATGAAGGAGTGAAGTAGCACAAAATGTTATTACTCCAATAACATAACTGTACCTGTAGGTTGCATCTGGATGCAATGTAGGCCAAGCCATCGTTTGCTTCTGTTTGCCGAGGTGTCATCGATAAAAATATTAACTGGTAAGGTCCAAACTGGCGATAGGCTCTCAACAAATGGAGACAAATTTTCATGCTGGCAAAAGGCCTATATGCAAAATTAAACTGTGTTACTTATCCAGCTTAAATGCAGTTGAACAAATTTAAATATTACATGCTAACATGTCAACATCTACTAGGATTTTATAACAAAATAAAATACTGCTTGTGTAGGTCTTATCACAAATAATGATCATACTTGCTCTGTACATTCTCTAAGGTGTTTGACATCAACTTCTATTGTCTCTTCACTAGGCCTGATATCATTCACATCCCTAATAAAAGGAAAGAAAAACTTTATTGAAAATCACTTCCAGAATAAACCTGGTTCTAGACATTCTGATTCTATATACATGTACATGTACCATAGAAGCGGAAATTATAGCATGGATTCAATTTGAAAATTAATCAAGGCGTTGAAATCACAAAATTTTAATTTCAATGTACAGTCAAATATTATTTCATACTATTTAAGGTTTACTTTTCTCTTCATATGAAGTTTCAAAAATTAAATGCTGATTTTAAGGGACAAATTGATAATTGTAAGTCTCACAAAAAAATTCCACTCACATGTTCATTTTAGGAATGACTCTTATGACTAATTCTTGGCCAAATTACTCAATTATAACCTGGTTTGGGTCAGTAAACTGACCAAAACCAGGAATTAACTGAATAATTTGGCCAAGAATTAGAGTCATTCCTAATAATTTAATTTTTAAATAATTAAACAACTGTGGATGTAAAATTGTACTGCTTTTTATGAGTTCAAATTTGTTGCTCAATAATACATCCCAAGTAACAGAAGGGATTTGAAAACAAGGGGACGTAATAACTGATGTACCGATCTAGCAGCCATGATGTTTGTTTACATGAGGTAAGATCAATCTACTGTTTAAAGTTAAAGGTGCATTTATTAAATGTGGAATTTTCCATGTAATTCCATGGACTGGAAATGTGGGATTGCATAGATACAGATGAATCAGCTGGTTGTCAAGGGGATGTGTCCCCATATCCAAACCAGGTTATTATGTTTTATTCTGTGTTCCTTTTTGGAAATCAACCAATGAGAGACTAGAAAATAAACAAAATTAAATTATATTTTATTTAAATTATATTTTGTCTAATTAAACAAACCTTTGAGGAGAGGCATTGTTTTCTCTGTTTATCACATATGGCTGTATAACTCCCTTGATAACATCTTTCTATTAAAATATGACACATTTTAATAAAAATGGTATGATTACTCAGATGTTAGAAGCAGTATTCTGGAGGCTTACTTATATCATTTGTGAATAAGAATTAATTGATTTCTGTATAGTAACTAAATACATGGACGTACCTCATCTATGAAGCTTTTCAACATTCCATGCTGCTCTTCACCAGTGTTGTTGTCCCTGTAGGTATACATTTTACCAGTAAATAAAGACACATCATCAATTCGCAAGTGGTGAAATGTGATGTCCTTCCTCCATTTCTCAGCTCCAGAGGGATGATTATTCTGATTAGTTGGTAACCTTTAAATATAAAAATTTCAACTTTCAAATTAAACAGTTACAGTGTCTGTTACTATGTACAGATTTGTACGACATAAATAATCCAGTTTAGATGAAAATTTTATATAATGATTTATCATGACCATGCAAAGTGGTGGACCTGAAAAAAAAAAAAAAGAATATCACATTTCTGCCTTTGTTTCCAGAAATAGTTATCAATGTTACCGCAATGTACACAGATAGTTTTTGATGAGTGAAAAATGGTGAGACCATCATTAAAAATATGCTGGTTTCCCTCGAACTTGACCTGAAATTCTCAAGTTGTGTCGATAGTTAGGTAGGCAAAAGATTTTTATTTTTTGTACAGCAGCTTTGAAAATACATGCTGGGATTTGAAATAATTATACCTTAATATTAAAAAGAAAGTACAAAAGAAAAACATTTGAGAACAGAATGCCATTTAAAAGACTTCATTACTCACCTAATAACATCTTTTGCATATTTTGGATTTGCAAGGAAAAGTTTTAAGATTTCCGATGGCTTCAGACTCCAAAAAGTGGTACCATCATTGGCTTCATTCTGCAACAATACCGGTATTTTTTTTATGCAAAACAGAAACAGGAAATATAAGATTTTCACTCATCTAGCTGACTTAGCCACATACCTCCTGTACTAAATTCCTCCAATTCAAATCTCCAAACCTTGTTTCCTCCAGATCATGCATTGTTGGTATTTCTTTCACTCCAGCCTCTTTTAAAATGTAAATTACAAATTTCACAACTTCATTGCTCTGAAAGGAAAGCAATAAAAAAAGATATGAACATTTACATCTTAGATGCAATGTTTGTGATTTTAATAGCACAATAAATAATCAGTAGTCATGTACAAAATACCGTATAATCCCTATTAACCGCCCCTGCCCCTATAAGCACCCCTTAGGTCTTCTTTGATTGTCAGAAAATAAGAGCCCCCTAGCTGTACTGTCATTAAAATCATTTAGAATTGAATCAAAAGTCTTCCAAAATTTGAAAAAAAATGAAAAATGAAACTTGTTTATTATCCAGTTTCTCGGTGGAAAATAATTTATTTAGCATAGTTTGGGGGTATGACAGTTTAAAATAAAGTTTTTCATCTTGTTTACCTACAAATTAAGCCCTGAAACACCTTATTTGACCAAGCTAAAGTTGTAAAACATCAATAAAAGAATTTATTTCTCAAGTTTCAGAAATCTGTAGGCATCTTTCATTTACTAGATCTTGACCTTAAGCATAAATAATATTCTGAAATAATATTTTAATTTGAAAATAACTTTTTTTATTTCATGAGATTCAAGCAAGTATGAAATAGTTGGAATTTGGCAAAAAACTGAAGATTAAATGAACTTTTTAAAGTGCATGAAAATGCATGATTGCGGGGAAACGGTAAATGTGTGATTTTGCGTTAGAAATAGGAAAAGGTAAAATGCGTTAAAATGTGTGACTGCGGGGAAGCGTGTTAATCCACGGGTAGAATATTACACGGATTTTCTAGATTGTCACTATATATGCCATACATTTATATTAAGTATAGTTGGACAAATTTCCACAGAAAAATTGTGAGTACGTACATAGCGTAAATTAATAGTAATACCACACAGAATAAAGATCAATGTACTTCTACAGTAAATAGGTTGCTAACAATTCCCATAGGTCAAAATAACAGCTGAGCAGAGTGTCTGACTCTGATTAATTTTATCTGATTGAGATCGGGATTCAATTGTGAAATTGTTTACATTTAGACCTACAAGTCTTGTAAGTTTAAACACTGCTAAACTTTTTAATTACTTTATGAATATCTGCATTATCACTTAGATGCATTAAGTCATTTTTACAGATTTTTCACAATACTGTTAAATTTTGGATTGAATTTTACATTGTGCGTAATGAAATTCAATATACAAAAACAAAAGATATCATGGTGTACATCTGATCAATCATGCTTTTGTAATCATAAACAGCTAGAATCTGAGATTCCTCTGACTGTAATCCTTGCTGACATTTGCACATGTCACGTACAAAATAAAAATCAGGAATAAGACAAGATTAGATTCAAATGAATCTCGGATTACTAGAAAATGTGCATTCTAAAATGAATAACATTTTTTTTTTAATATGAGCATTGATTAAGAAGTGTTTATTTAGGATACTTAACAATTCAAAATTTTATTACTTATGACCAGGTCTGGTAAAATCACTAGATGACCAGGCACAAAGTTTACAAGTCCCTGTTATGACTTACCACGGAATGTGTGGGGGAGTTCTTTAGCACATACAAAAGCATGTGCAACTTATTATTAAATGGAAAAAATGGATTATCATCCTGTGACTGTTCCTTCAAACCAGACTCTTTATCACCATGATCACCGTCTTGAGTGTCTTCGCCATCTGAACTGTCATCGCCATGTTCTTGACGAATGTCCTGATGTTCGTCGTCCGAAAAAGAATTTCCGTCAGGCGGTTCTACGTCGCGGTCTTCTTTCAGAAAAAGAGATGTTTTTATGTGTTTGCCTGTTGACAAGTGGCGTATGTAGTTGCTTTCTTTTGTGGATTTGAAGCCGCAGCTCTCGCAGGCGTACATCTTGTTTTCCCCGCGAAGCTGTCTAACGAGATTCTGTACCCGATCATAATTGTGATCGACAATCATAAAGTTTGTGTAGACGATGAGATCTTTTATTCGCAACTCTGATTAAATACGGTAAAAAAATTAATCTGATTTATATAGATTCGTTTTTAGGCAGATAATGTATTTGAAAGTACATTTTTACTCGAGAACATCAAGACTAGATCGGGCTCGGAAACACTGTATGTTTTTGTCTTACGTCATACTATGACGAGTTTTGACAGACGATAAGTAAAAATATCGAAGATCATCAAGATGCCGAAAGTGCCCCAGATCATTTATGTGAGTTGTAATATGTTGATTTTATATATAATACATTAAATGGCAAAATTGGGAATATACAGCTTACGTCATTTCTATCTGTGACAAAACATTCAGTGACATATATTTTTTCCATTACGAACTTGTGTCATTTTTCTCAAACCAGGAACAATGTTTATTTAGTCTTAATTAATTTTTGATTTGATTCTATTGCCTTCTATTGCATTTATTAATGATTTAGTGTTTGCACTATAGTTGATTAGATGACTAATATCAATGTTAATTGGAGGGATACACCCGTGTTGTTTTTACAAATTGGGCTATGTTTTGACAACAATTAAGGGATTGAGATGACATGTATGATCCAAAAATCAACTTATTGAATACATATTGTCTGAAGTTCACATGAGTTTTAGCTTATATCGACGATAATTTTAAGAATGCGAAAGATCATTGAAGACAAAGATTTTTTTCAGGAGATATTTGATTCTAGTTGGGGGGGGGGGGGGGGGGGTTAAACAATTGTCGAGTCAGGTCATGGCTAAACATGACAATATACATGCATTTCATTTCTAGGATGATAAGAGTGCACAAGTTTTATTCTTATTCTCAATGAAAACAGTTGAACAAATTTGCAAAGAAATACATATATTTATCAAACAGAAATAAAATATTTGCCCCTTAATGTAACAGGGGGTGGTAATCAAGAACACAAACACGCCTCTGTCAGGGTTCAGGTCTTATTTATTCGACACAGTGAGCACTTTATGTAATACAAATGTTATTATAGCCCTGAAATATAATAAAACAACAATATAATAGCACATCAAATCAATCATTAATCATCTATACATGTAGTTTTCATAGTAACATATTCATAATAAATTGTGCCATTGTCATTGTCTATCACTAAATGTTTTGATCGTAACAGATAGAAATTACGTAAGCTGTATATTTTCAATTTTGCCAGTTAATGGTCTGAAGTCTTAATGAGAAATGTTTTAAATGCTAAATTATTTGTTCTTGTGTACATGTAACAATCTCTCTAACATGTGTTTTAAAAGGACTCTCAAGAAACCTATGTCAGCGAAACAGAGGACATGTCGCAAGTCAGCCAGGATTTGTTTGGCGACAATAATGCCATAAATGGACAACAAGGTTTAATCCCCCAATCAGAAAAGCTACTGAAAGATATCTGTGAGCTTATTAATCATGTTAATTTATGCAAAAAGATAATAGTTGTACCCACTGAATGATCCAATAATTTTTCTGATGCATGCCATATTTTTTAAAAATATTTTCCTTGCCATTTCATTATCATTAGTGATAAGGACTAAATTAATTTTAAATTTTACAATCAAATGTTACTTCAGTCAATTTTTTACAACATTCATGATGCTTTGCTCTATGGTTATGAGTAGATTGACTGATTATGATTTGAACACAAAGTGATTACATTCACTGATTAAGTCAGTCATAATTAAATTATATAGATCAGAATATTTGTATGATATAAATTGTTGTAGTAAAAGAACTTAAACATCTCAGAGAGAGTATAGATGAACTAAAGAAAACTTCCACAAGACTGCCAGACACCAAAGATGCACAATTTAGGGTAGAAGACCAGAGATTTCATGTAAGTTTAATACAAGCACTAAAAATGTTAAATTGTGTTAAATTGAACTTGGCAACTGCCTGTAATGTCTTGCAACCCTGTGTATGTATTTGCAATGTCATCAAGTTTTAACGTGTATATGTTAAATTTTATAGAAAGCATATTTCCAATTCCTGAAGGGACAATTCGAACTGTGCATGTCCATGGCTAGATACCAAGAATGAGGATTTCAAGGTATATGTATATAAATTTAAATAAAAAAAAAAGCATTTTTAACATGGCGATATATATCAAAGATACGATTATTATTATCAATTGTTCAGAATTGTACATATAATCTGTATGACTTTTATGTGCAGAGAGAGGTGAAGCAGTATATTGGGGATCATAACCCACATAAATTCAAAGTTATGAGCAGCTACGCTTCTCACAAATTTACCCAGCTGCGGAACCAGCTGAGAAGGATGGTATGTGTAATGTAATACAATTATTTGCCTGAAATTGAATGTATATTACTACATGTACTATATTTTTTATCAAGTAAAACACTCTCATTATAAAGTGAAAGTAATTCAGTATCAGGGACAATTAAAACACATGTATACACTGAACCAAACTTCTAAGTGTTCACTTAACATTTTTGAAGTTTTAAAGAACAAATGGGAAGAATAAATAATTTCTTTAATTCTTGGTTAAAGAGTTATATTTAAGTTTGATGTTGCGTAAATTTCATGTAAGTATCTCCTCAGAATTTTAAACAAAGTGTGAAGAAAATGGTGTACCCTCAAAATGAAAATTCACACAAAAAAAATCTCGATTGAGTAAGACCCACTACTCGCTCTAATTACTACAAGTCAATCTTTATTGTTGGATACCATGTACCCCTGAATAGGAGATTGACCAATCTGCTGCCACACCTACATGTACTGCATAGATCCTTCCAAACCATTGAAATTGTGAGAAAAAAAGGGGGGGGGGGTTTGACATTTCTTTTAAAATCCCAAATGTGTTCAATGGGATTCATATCCGAGAATTTGACAGTTTATCGTTACACAAATGCCTTTTGGTCATTATCCTTGGGTTTTAGCACGTTAGCGCGCCGCTTTAAGGATAATTTAGACCTTTGAGCTGATATAACACTGTCTTAAGCACGGATTTCGTATCATATCCCTACGATTGAAATTATTTGTTTCCATGTTTCTAACATTTTTTCAGGACACTTAAACACTCTTTTAATCTGGTGTGACACGAAATTTTCTCATCAGAAGAAGATCAAGGTCACTTCCGGTGTGGTTAAATTTTGTCAAAAACTTTCAAATTGTGATAAATTAGTGATTAAAAATGATCACAGCCTATAGAAAAATGTGTTTAAATGGGTTTTGATACTGTTTGACAATTTTTAAAAGTAATATCAAGTACAATTAAGCACTAAAATAAAAGTGAGTGAAACGTGGCACAGAGATGGTCAAGATGGCAACATTCCAACGGCTCTATCTTCTATCTCAATGGTCATTTAACCAATGTTTTGTGTTTTTTACTGAAACCAGTTTTTAAAAATTGATAATGATCACAAAAAGATGCTTATTACACAAAACACACACCGCAAAGTACAAATTTATTCTTTTTAATCTTCGTCACGGAACACTGGTTTTCATCGGTGATATTGAATTTTCTCTCCACAATTGTTTAGAAGACTCATTTGTTGATATAATTTGAAAATATCATACCATTCTATAAAGTAGTTTTTAAATAAAGACATTTATTAAAGTGAACACTTAGAAGTTTTGTTAAGTGTATTTTAAAGAAAATTATATCCACTTTGCTTTAAACCTTTACTGTTTTTATTGTGTTTAAATAGGTGTATTTTCTTGTAAATATACATGCATAATTGTGGTTTAAAAAACATTCCTCATCTTATCAATTCTGCTTGAATTATTACAATAAAATTGTAAATAAATTAAAATCATTGATATAATTTTGTCAACTTTCTTTAAAAGAAAAGGTTGGCCTGCAATAATTAATGAATTTTAATTTTTTGACTTAGAATCTAAACATTATAATCTTATGAGCATTTTTGTCAGTGTTCTTTTCTTTTTTTTTTTTTACTATATAAATATATATGTATATATATATATATATGTAACAGGAGAGGGGAAAATACAGGGGACCAGACTGGGATTCATACCCGGGCCCCTGACACTCCAGTCAGGTGTTCTACCAGCTAAGCTAACTGGCCACTAGTGAACATATGATACCTGGCTGACCACCATTTATAGTCAAATATAGATATAAAATATGCAATAAGTATAATTTATTTACATAATTTTTTTTTAATTCTATATACTATTTGTAGCTGTTCCACTCCACAATGGATATCCAAGCACTCTCCCTAGAAGGCCTGTGCAACTATTTGTACAGGCCTTTCACTCCACCAGGAGAAAGTCCTGTAGATCAGAAGAGAATGAGGATGGCTGTTGCAATTGTAAGTCTCAATAATAAATAAATTGATATTGTATTAATAGATAAAATAACATTGTATAGGGATTGATTTTGACCTAAGTTAATCAATCTATTATGAGTTATTGAGATATTTTTACACTCCCTCTCCAAAGTTTTGGGAAATATGTGTCCAATGTCCATGCGTCTGCAGTTCATTCTTAATTTTCGTTGTAAATTTTCTCTTCAACTACTCATTGCTTATGCTGGGAATTTTAAATAGCACTCTTTGTTTAGGCATGCCAAATGGTGATATTTATTTTTTTATTTACTTATAAGATATTAAAATAAAAATTTTTACATTTCAGAGAGCATTCCTAGTGAGCAAAAAGTTCCAGGAGACCTGCAAGTTCTGGGTTGAGTTTAAAGGTAAGGGTGTATAATGAATTCACTTTGAATAATAAAGAAAAAAGTTAATTCCTGTTACATCAGTCAAAATGTTCAAATACAATTTGTGCTAAAAAAGTTAAAGATGAACTATATAATCTAAGATGAAGATTCATAAGAGCTTCTCTGTCAAATCAAATTTGTGTAGAGTTGTCATGAACTTTTCACACTTTTGATTTCTTTTCATAAACACTGGACCGATTTCAACCAAACATTCAACAAAGCATCTCTGTTTAAATGAAGTGTCGCACTCCCTTCCAAGGGGAAATGAATTAGAATTGGAGAAAAATTGATTTTATTCAGCTCTTAAAAATCATATCTTAATTCTTGAACTGTGCTTATATTTTAAATGTCGAAATATATTTAATTATTAATCTCTTCCGAAAACTTTTTTTGAAAAGGGATAAAATCTCTTCCAGAAACTTTTTTTGAAGAAGGATAAAGCCCAGATGAGTCATATCAATATGGAAGCAATGTCCTCGGGACCTAGTGTACAAATTAGGTCTTCCCCCTTTCTTGGAAGGGGGGGGGGGGCACTATAGGAGTTAAAATTATTACATGAGTAAATATAATATACTGAACACCATCATGCACAATTCATTTTTCTTTTTTTTTTCAGATTTCTATGACGCTATTCTGGGCGACGATCGCCAGAATATTTGGGATCTTCTCCAAGAGAAAGAGGAGAAGAGAATTAAGAGATATCGAGAGGTAAGACAGCTTGATTATTAGAACTTTATTATGACATTTTAAATGCAATAAGTATAACCCAAAAGCTCTATTTTCTTTTTTTTTCTTTCTAATTTCTAAATTAAGTAATAAATTTTTTTTCCTCCAAATTGTAGGAGCAGGAAAGAGAACAATAAAAAGAAATGTTAATTTAACCTGAAATAAAGAACTTGAAACCAATATTAACTTGTTATTTCAATATATTATCCATTCAAGGAAAGTTATTATAGACTGAAGTATGAGCAGAGCTGAGTTTGTGTATACTGTACATTGTATACTGTTCAAGAAAGAGCCATGCAACCACTACAAGGAAGACCTGCTTATTCATTAGCTAACAATTGCTACAGAAAAATATTTCAATCACCATGAAACTTTTTTGAAAGGCAGGAATGAAGAAGCATAATAATAAGAAGCACCAACAGTAATATTATACACGTATAATTCACATATAAAGTATAACATATGTAAAACATGTGTTTAACACACGTTTCACATGTAGAAATATACCATGTGTTGATTTTTACATATGTTTAACACATGTAAAACATATGTTTAACATGTGTAACAATAAACACCCTCTACACGTGTGCTCCTTTTATGTGTTTTACATGTGTAAAAAATATATGTTAAACCATGTTTAACATATGTTTAACACATGTGGACATTTTTCCTGTGTATATTTCATTATAAAAATTAAAAAATATTTCAAGAAATAATTTGAAGTCATCTATTAAGTCACAAAGTATAACAAAGTCCAAAACAATATTGATTGATAAAATATTAAATAAAATAAAAGTTTTGAGAAGAAAATAGTAAGACTTTTCTACCAATGCCTTTTAACTTTTATTAAAGGGTCATTAAAATTGGGTCCTATTAGGCAGGTTTTTGAAACATCAAAAAAAGATTTGAAAAAGTTTTGAAAATCCTTCTTTTATACATATATGTATGTATATTTACAGCTATTAAACGCCAGTGGGCATCAGAAGTTACAGCATTCTCTTCACAGTACGACGCCACTCGGTAACTTCATTTCAAGGCTGCCTAACAAACCTTAAAGTTATTCTGTTATTAAAATTACTTTTTGATAATTAAAAAAAAATTACATGTATTATTCTTATGTTTTAATGATCTTAAATAACGAAATATATTCTCTTATCGATTAGATACTCGGCTATACAGATTTTGGGAAGACCCAATGTTTATCCTCGCTATGGTGATATTCCGGGAACATGGACACAGGCAAGGGGACAGCAGAATGCTCATCAGTTTATACAGGTAAAACAATAGGTATAAGATACATGTATATTAATTAAATAAAGATTCAGATGTTATTGAGTTTGTTAATCAGAATAAAAAAACAGAGATAATCATGCATGTAGTATCAATGGGATATATTCTATGCTAAACACTTAAGTTCATAATTGATTTTGTAGCTCATTCTTAGATTCTATAAATTTATCTTAACATATCAAAGTAACAAAGTACTTTATTTGATATTCTTTTAAAAACATTTTTTGTACATCGTCAGGTCAAATTTGTAGAAAAGGTGTGGATCACTGAGGTTAATATATATGAAACATATCATGCTGGAGCTGTCACGAGAATATTGGCGAAGAACAAAGTAAACCAGTGGGTTGTAATTTTCAAGGTTTCGCATGCACATTTAATAAGAAAGTCTAGGATATTTTCGCCAAAACTACAAGTGAGTTTTTTAAACAAATATCTGTTCAATTATATTGATAAGTGCTATATATCTTTCGTTCCGAGGTTCCACTGATATACAGTGGTTTTAATTTTAATTCACTCTTTTATTAATCTGATCTCTGTCATAAAAAAGAAGAAAACTTTCTAAATATCATTTGATTTTTAACGTATGTTGTTGAGATAAACTTTCTGAGGAACTTAATCCTATATTCTTTTTAAAAAAATCTATGCCATATGTAGGGATAACGAACATTATTCAATATCGAAATCCATTAAACATCAGAAAAGAGGAGCAGAGCTAACATGGACTTCTTAAACATAAGAGGAGGAATCAGGTGCCATGGAGGAGTAAGAGAATCCCCCGCCAACCGGTCACATCCGCCGTGTACTTCTTGTCATGATCGAGAAATAACAGAACAACTGTCGACAATTCAGTTTATCAAAATAATGGCCTAACAATTAGTATGAATACATTCAATTAGCATTTGACTTTATTGTATTTAATGATAAGGTCAATGTACCGACTACAGAACTTACGAAATATGAAAATGTAAGAATCTGTGGTATGAAACTATGGAGATAATGAACAGTAATAAAAAAAACTCATAAATTAATCTTTTATATCAAGAAACCAAGATATATCGTGTGGACATACGAATGGAAATAACCATTGGAAATTAACAATTCGTCGTCGATATATCTAGACGTTTGAGAACACAATAGAGAAACACCGACATCTTCCCAAACAGAAAAAAACAGCCTATCGGATCATGCTAACAACTCATGTGTAAATCATGGTTTTGATATGATTTCGGTATAGGAAAATTTCACATGCAAATGAGCTAATGGATCATGGTTCTGAGATGATCTGTTAAACTAAACAGCTAGCAAGAAAACCATGATCCTGGTATGATCTGTTGTAGCTAACAACTGGTATTAAAACCATGATCCTGGTATGATCTGTTGAAGCTAACAACTGGTATTAAAACCATGATCCTGGTATGATCTGTTGAAGCTAACAACTCGTATTAAAACCATGATCCTGGTATGATCTGTTGTAGCTCACAACTCGTATTAAAACCATGATCCTGGTATGATCTGTTGTAGCTAACAACTGGTATTAAAACCATGATCCTGGAATGATCTGTTGAAGCTAACAACTGGTATTAAAACCATGATCCTGGTATGATCTGTTGAAGCTAACAACTGGTATTAAAACCATGATCCTGGAATGATCTGTTGAAGCTAACAACTGGTATTAAAACCATGATCCTGGTATGATCTGTTGTTGCTAACAACTGGTATTAAAACCATGATCCTGGTATGATCTGTTGAAGCTAACAACTGGTATTAAAACCATGATCCTGGAATGATCTGTTGAAGCTAACAACTGGTATTAAAACCATGATCCTGGTATGATCTGTTGTAGCTAACAACTGGTATTAAAACCATGATCCTGGTATGATCTGTTGAAGCTAACAACTCGTATTAAAACCATGATCCTGGTATGATCTGTTGTAGCTAACAACTGGTATTAAAACCATGATCCTGGTATGATCTGTTGAAGCTAACAACTCTTATTAAAACCATGATCCTGGTATGATCTGTTGTAGCTCACAACTCGTATTAAAACCATGATCCTGGAATGATCTGTTGTAGCTAACAACTGGTATTAAAACCATGATCCGGGTATGATCTGTTGTAGCTCACAACTGGTATTAAAACCATGATCCTGGTATGATCTGTTGTAGCTTACAACTCGTATTAAAACCATGATCCTGGTATGATCTGTTGTAGCTAACAACTCGTATCAAAATCATGATCTTGGTATGATCTGTTAAATTGAACAACTCATAGGAAAATTCGACTTCTTATACAATTTAACTAAACACTTTGATATTTGCAATAAAGTTCTCTTTAATATTTGATAAATAATTTCAGTTACCAAAAATAAAAAAAAAATATTTTACACATATGTCACATGAACCATGACGTCATATAAATATAATCCCAACAAATGATCTTCCTTAATAAGATGACAATTTAAATATAAAACATTATCCAAACTATTCACTGATTTTTATAGGAACAGAATCACAGAAATCCATTCTTCTTGAAGAATAATCCGGAACTCATTGATATCACTGCTTAGTATGATTCTGCAAAAGCATATAATTACAACATTTGTTCACTACAAAATCAGCGGAGTGGTGGATCTATTATTCAGAATCACAAACACTGAAAGGGCTTCCAATGAAGTAGTCTATCCTCTGATATAAGCTCTTTATATGTGTATATCAGCACCCTGAAAAGAAACGTAGAGAAAGTGGTATTAATTTATCGATCAACATATCATTATCTTTAGATCAACAAAATATGAAATATTTAAGTACTTTCCCCATTGCATTAGTGAAAAGAATTAGATTAATCACCAAAAGATTACTATTGTTGAAATGTAATATTATTTACATACACAAATTTTGTCTTCACCAAAGGCGGGTCTTTTGAATTTGGTAATTTGAATGCAACTCAGATGTTAATCATGAAAATGGAAATGTCGGTAGCTGCAAAAGAATTTCATTTTTATAAATAAACATTTATATAACGATTAACATGTATGCACAACAAATATTTGAATCAAGGAGGTCAATTTGATGCTTAAGTTAAGTTTTCAATTCAAATCCATGTAAAGCTTTGCCATGTCTCTTCTACACATTTACAAAGAAAAAATAAATCATGCACTTGCTGGTAGAAACTAGAAAATGAAAAAAAAGGTCAATGATAAAATTAATGAATTATACTCACCGAGTATAGATCTAGAGTTAATAGTCCAGCACTTATTTTTATTGCTTATATGATGCAAAGGCTTTTCTTTTAAATCGGCAACAAGAAAACGCGCACATCTTATTTATCAGAATTCAAATTGTAACCTAGATCAGCTGCAAACCACTGTACTACAGCGGTCTGCCCAGCAGGAGAATTGCATAACAAGGTTACTATGACTCTGAAACTGACCAGTGATCCAATCCTAATCTAATGCCTCAAAGTTAGATTGGGAGTGGATCGCAAATACTACATGAAGAGAAAGAGTTTTAATAAAATCTTGGCTGCGTTATTTAAAACAAATACATGTGTGCTAATTTAAATATGAATTATTGTATTTGTTTGTCATTTCATTCAACTTAAAAAAAATATTGTTTTTGTAACTATACCTGTACATGCTGTGTGCATTTTCCCAGCAGGCATTTCAACGTTGAATCAACGTTGCACTTCAACGTTGAATCAACGTTGAATTTTGGTTGCATATGAAAGTTGAGGCAACGTTGAGACATAACGTTGTTTCAACGTCAATTTTCAACGTTGAATAAACGTTGAAAATGGGTTGAATTTTTGGTTGATTTATGGTTGATTTTTGGTTGCAAATGAAAGTTGAGGCAACGTTGAAGCTTCAACGTTGTTTCAACGTCAAATATCAACATTGAACAAAAGTGAACATTGGTTGAAATTAGGTTGAGATTTGGTTGAAATTTTTTCGGATGTACTTTGAAACATTGATATTTGGTTGAAATTACGTTGAATTCATATTACATTTTGCTTTATAAACAAATACATTTCAAATTCTAATAAAAAAATTTATTCAAGTTGCGTAATATTTATATAGGTTGTAATCAAGTATTATGATTGTGAGAGAATTAATTTTACATGTATTTTTAAGACAAACACAAATTCGGATTCAATCACTGAATCTCAAAAATCACTGCTTGACAAAATTTATATTCCTTGGGAAAAGTGGGTCACAATAATCACATCCAGGTCCTTCGAAGTACGCATATGCCTTACACTTCTAAGTTCCACAAAGTGGCGGATCCATTGATTTTAATCACGCATAGAGTTAAGTACCACGAATGAAAGAAATGAACAGGAGAATCCACCCTCTAAAGCAAAAGCCTATTGATAAAAGAAATAAAGATGTTAAAGCCATTTGTTCGATAAAATGTACGTACACATGTAACACGTTATATCAAATGATAAAAATAAATATACATGAATGATTTAAAAAAATCAGACAAAGGAATATATTCCGGTACTTGGATTTAATTAACATGATTAAAAGAATTAATGTTGACTTTATGTTAAAATTCGTATGTGTATGCTTATAAATAATTATTACTAAAAGAAAAATGTTATAGACATACATATACATAGTGTACTTACAAAATGTTGCATTCCTTTGTATAATTTTCACGGGAGAAGAATCTGATTCAATCAAGGCTGACTATACAATCAATTCCCTGCATAACTGGTTGATTGAACCTTACAGCGAACTACAATTAGTTAAATTGTATAAAATATTAGTTACTGTATACTAGCTTATATTTCATAACCAAATGAATATCAACAAAACACATAACAGGAACCAAGGATGTGCATTTCACGCAGATTTCAAATATACTTATAAAACAAGAATTAAATGATGAACAGATACTAAAAAACTGAATTTCTTAAATTCATGAAAAGGAAATAATACTTACTGAGCAAAAGTTGATATTCCATCCTTAATCCTTGTGTATATAGCTTCAAAAACACATGAAATATGAACAGCAAAGAAACGCGCACTTCTTTTCCATCAGTTGAATTCAAATTTTGACCTAGATAAGCTGCAAACAGCTTTTCTCTGCCAGCAAGAATATTGCATAACAAGGTTATCCTGACACTGAAACTGACCAGCTAAGCGAGAGGCACTCCTTATCTGATATCTTGAAGGTTTTTGGGGAGTGGATCTTAAGTAATGCAACTTGACCGGGGTTAATTGTCAGTGTGAAAATTCTTATGTGTTTATTTGAATTTTTTTTATATTTTGTGAAAAGAAAGATTATAGAATTAATACACACTGAAAACAAAATCTAATAAAATAAGCTTTAAGACTTCTTAGATTCGCTCTGTATATGTATAATCTGTGCAAGAGTATACGGCACGGATCCATATGAGTCTTACTTTAAGAACATTAATTCTGAATAATTATTTTTATTAATTCTATAGTAACATGGAATTACAGTGAGATGTTGGATAAAGATGTTAAATTATTTATTAACAGCTTATATTTGACATATTTTATAGATATATAAAAAAAAAATAGCATTCACAATTTATTGAAAAAAAACTTTTTTTGAAACATAATTATAATGAAGTGTTAAATGTATATGCCATGCTTCATATAAACTCATATTTAAAATCTTATAATGGTACTAGCTATTGGCACAACTCTTTTGAGTAAATCAATTTATAATGCATGCGTTTCATTTATTAAGTATAATTATTATATATATAAAATTTTCTAACAATGCATGCAGCTTTGTGTATATTGCGAAAAATCGCATGGATTAGAGTTAAATTAGACACCTTTATATTTTGAACTTAAAAACTAAAGTGCTCAATATTCGTTACCCCTTAATTGTTTCAACGTTAAATTTTCCTAACTTTCCTAAAGTTGAAAATATGTTGCATCTTGCACGTTGTTTCAACGTTGAAATCAAGTCAGTCAACTTTGCATTTTTAAACCTTGTTTTAACTCTACAATATCAGAAAATACTCAACGTTGAAAACATGTTGAATTTTCAACGTTGTTTCAACGTTGAAATATCGACGAACATTCAACGTTGAAAATATGTTGCAGCCTCAACGTTGTTTCAACGTTGAAATATCGAAGAACATTTAACGTTGAAAATATGTTGCAGCTTCAACGTTGTTTCAACGTTGAAATATCGACGAACATTCAACGTTGAAAATATGTTGCAGCCTCAACGTTGTTTCAACGTTGAAATATCGACGAACATTCAACGTTGAAAATATGATGCAGCTTCAACGTTGTTTCAACGTTGAAAAAAGGTTGAGGATTCAACGTTGAAACCTCAACGTTGAAACAACGTTGAAATATAGTTGATCAACGTTGCAACCTATATTCCACCTCCTTTCAACGTTGAAACAACGTTGCGTGCCTGCTGGGTTAATTATTTAAACTTAATTTTCCTGCTCTCTTTTAAATAAGACTTTTATTGATGTATGCATGTTGTTTGATTCTCCAAGCTAGAGTGAATTTAAAGCTTGCATTTTCACCTATCATAGATGACAAAGTTAACAAACCATATCAGGATCATACAGCCAATTCTGACAAAGTTAACAAATCATATAAAACTCATGATTCTCAACAGAGAAATTAACAGATCATGTTTAACTCGTATGGAGTTTAAAGACAAAGTTAAGAAACCATATCAAAATCACAAACTTTTAGCAGTTAAAGTTAACGAATCATTTCAAACTCATGTTCATTTGTTTTCTAAGTTAATGGCACATGTCAGAATCGCAAGAAAATCATAGCAGACTCATTCCCCAGAAACAAACCACACAAGGATTATACTTCCTTATTTGTCACCTATGATTTCAGTATGATCCATTAAATGGATCATGTCTAAATCATAGTTCAAAATCATGAATTTGTGAGTTTGATATGATTTGTATGTGATTTTGGCATGATTTGTTAAGAAAAGTTTTTGTTTGGGTTACGAACGAACGTAACTCGCCCTAACTTTCCGTATCTCGATAGTTTTCTCGGGACCAGTGATTGCACCCATATAAAGTTTAAAATCAGAAGAAATAAGTATATGTGTAAAATAGAACGGATAGTGTTTTAACCACTTTGTACTTGATAATTGCTCATGTCAAATTAATTGTAATCACTTACAATGTTTTAAAAAAGCGAACATATAGAAGAAAATACACCATACATTGTAATACTTTAGACGGATTAGGAAACACTTCTGTCATGCGCCAGAGATTAAACGTTTACAAACTACTCGTAGTGTGCGCCTTGTTCATATGGGGAAAGGTTACTTTTTACAGCTTGTAAAAAAAATTCGTGCAATCTAGTAAATAGGTATTGCGCTTTCTAAATTGTTTTGTATTGAGAGAGAGAGAGAGAGAGAGAGAGAAATTCTTTTTTAAATTTATTAAAATATCAATTCAAAGAAATAAACGAGCATTCATGGTAGACAGTATCTTCTTAGATGATGTACTAAATGGCGATCTTAACTAAATTATCTTGGGCTGTTTTTAATTTATTTATGTAACAGGCATGAACCAAGCAATCTCAGTTGGGAGGGGGCACAACCAAACTTTTTTTATTTTGGAATCACTACCAAACAATTCCTTGGGAGGATTTTTTATTGAGGTGGCACAAGTAAACAGTAGTTACGTTTTCTATTATATTACTTTGTTTATTTATCGACTTCATTATGGTGAGGGGGGGGGGGGGGCTTATTCCCACCCCCACAAACCCGATACCAAAAACGAACGTGTGTACATTATGTATATCTGTTTATATATGTGGATTATAAAAAAGGCCTAAAATGTGTATTTATTTAGGGTGGCGCATTTTTCTTAGTAAAGTTCTGTTCTTTGTCTTCAAGTTATGCTCCACTATGTCATTATTTTTTTATTCTGCATTAATTATCAAAATATAAAATTCTAAGATAACTTTATACTTTTGACCGAAGGTCCAAAATACATATAAAAACTATAACCGAAATTATAACTTGCTTCATTTGTAAGGAAAAATATATACCCGGGTATTCACCATCCTGTTGTAAAAGAAAAAAGATTGATTCTAGAATACCAACAAAAGGATACCGGACTTTTAAAAGTGTGAATACTATGAAAACGTAGTTGTCATAGTTTCATGGCATCCTTCAAAAGTACGTGCACACATATGCTTATCACAATTGCTTGTAGACCAGACTACCTCCCCATACCCACGCACAATATACATATATACAGGGTCCCAAAATATTCACATTTGTCTTCTTTCATAAATTAATCGTCTAGTACATATTTACAATGTATTTCATATGACCAATCCAAAAAAGTATATAGAATTCATTTTTTTTTTTAAAAAATCATGCCTGTAGTATCTTAAATCACCTATAACTTTTAAACTGCAGGTATCAATTTTGTATGTTGTAAATTGTAAATGTTATTAATGAAAGAAAGCCAAAAATATCTTTGGACCCAGATTTATATATATTCCAGGGGTTGGGGGAGGGGGGCTCTCATATATCTCAAATTATGTCAAAAACACAATTCACTTAACTTCCATTTTTGCACCGACCCCCTCCCCCCCCCCCCCCCTGAAAGTTGGGATATTAATTTCGATCTGTCCATTCTTATAATTAATTCTGTCCGTCTGTAACACTTTTGTTTCAAACAATATCTCGAGAAGACTTTCAGCTTTTACAGTAAAATTAAAAAAATAGATTTGGGTCTGGGATTTTAAGGGGGGGGGGGGGAGAGTCCAGTCCACTAGCACCCGTGAGAATTATATGAAGATTTTTAAGATGCATGTTTGTATGAAGAAGCTTTACCAACCGACAAATTAAGAACGGGCAACCCCCTAGATTTATACTATAATGGCTATAATACCTGTGTATTAAAGCCATACTAATTTTATTATTCGCAACATATAGTATTTTGAACAAGAATTTCTTTAAAGTTTTGGGGTTTTTGAAATTTAGTCTCAGACCATAACTCTTTATTGTCCCCACCGCCGTTCGTAAAGTAACCCCCCCCCCCCTTTCGACCCTTACTAGATCCGCACATACTATAATAATTTATTTCATGCCACAGAATGACATTTTCTAAATTTTCCTTTCATTTCCCTTCGCTCGTTTAAATGTCCATTGACATGTTTTATAGTGTCACGGTAGCCACTTCGCCAAGACCTCGCTTTGAGGTATCTTGTGGGGATTTTATCTATCGAAATCCCAATAAAATTGAAGAATTCAATAATGCAACCGTGAATACAATAAACTATAATGACTGATCCCAGTTTTTGGTAACGTTCGTTCGTAACGCAGCTATGTTAAGGACGTCCATAGGAAATGTGCCTTAAAATATTGCGAGAAAATCAATATAATATTGATTTCTTATTTTATAAGCATGAGTTTTAATTTAGTGGGAATTTATTGTACTAATGCATATGTATGTATGGGGTCACAACCGAGTTGGCCCAAGCGACCTAACGTACACCAGCTGTTTGCACGTGACATGGTTAAAATTAGAAAAAAAATTATACGGACATAAAGATTATAAAAGTTCAACGATATACGGATAATTTTTCAGCAAGAAGTTGATTGTGTTTTCTTAAAGACAAATTTCTTAACCCGAAAAGTGCTGGGAGCAACTTCCCCAAGCCCAGGAATTATATCAAAAATAGCCGTCTTTTGATAAACTCGTGCATGTGCACTATACACATTGAAACAATGTAAAATTACCCAAAAAATCATCCGCCCACAAGTTGCTCCCAGCACTTTTCAAAACAGTAGGTAAAATAGCTACATGTTTTCAAAGTTTCATATTTTATAGGTAAATATTTACATTCAGTGTAATTTTCTTTATAAATTCCATTAGAAATTTATCCACGACGTTCAAATTTCTATAACACACGCGAAACCTAGTCACCGCGCATTAGAATACACAGTAGGAACTACATGCTTTTTCAAAATTTAGGAACAACAAAATGAATATTGTTTTGACTCAATTTCATTTTAAAAAAACTACCCTTTTAAAATTAACATAAAATACAACAAATGTGCATTACAAATTAATTTGTCATTTTTTTCCTCGCAATGTTTATTTGCGTTATTTAACTTTCCAACGTCACAAACGGCTTTGCAACGTCACGAACGGCTATTACGTTAATTAAGCACACCAATACCGAAGGGCGCTAAATTCACATTAAATATGAACAAAATAAAGAAATATAGTAAAGGAAAATTAGAGAATGTAAATATAAGCATTGAATTCATATTTTGGGATGTCTTCGGTCCTATAACACAACTGGCCGTGCCGACAAATTGAATACCGCGTTAGCGCGGTATGATAATTTGTCGGCACGGCCAGTTGTGTTATAGGACCGAAGACATCCCAAAATATGAATTCAATGCTTAAGAGGATATCGTTGAACTTTTGAGATTTTCGAGGGGTTGTGCCTGTGATTGTAGTGCGTTTGTGTATAAAAATGCACGAGTGCGGCTTCATAAGAGGTCTATTCTTTTCAATTTAATAAAACTGTGAAATGTTTATTAATGCATTCAAAAATATGACTTATTTATAGTCAGATCACACTTATTTATATACAATTTCACATCTACAAGATTCAATAATAGCTTGATCTGCGTCTCAAGTGCAGAGAAACTGCGTGTCAAACTAGTCTATGACGTCATATTTGTCAGTACAGCGAGATCAATTTTGGTTTGATATTACATCCAAGATAAGTTACACATTAATTTATGTCTACAATTATAAGGTGAAATCACCGTTTGTAAAAGTGTATGAAAAAGAAAATTATTATTTATTAGCCGAGATTCATTTGTGCAGTTTCACCGTGACGTCATAATCGATTTTCCGAAGCTCTGCATAGACTGATATGCATCTGGCAGCCCTTAACCTAGTTGCGAAGATATCGGTGTTTCTCTTATAAGTGTTTTATTCTTTTCACGTAAAAGATTTTGAAAAAATTCTGCTTCATGAAAAAATAGGTCTGTCGATGACGGGCGCAATTGGTACCCATGGGAATTCCAATAGATTGTCGGAAGACCTGGTCTCCAAAAATCACATAGATATTGTCAGTCAGAAACTCAAGCATTTTTTGATGTCAGCTTTAGCGTACATGTGCGTAAAATCAGAGTTTTTACGAGGGTTGTTCGAAAAGTTCGTGGACGATGTCCATCTTCGTTTAATTACTCACTGGAAATTTAAAACAAGCACATTATAATATGTAAAAATATTTGTTGTGTTGATGAGGGTTTCATTCCATTCGATATAACACAAATAAATTTACTTCATTTTAAAACCAACATGTTTTGTACCCGCGGAGCACACAAAACGCCAATGTAGCGTCAACATATAGCGTCGAGAATTTATAATAGATACTATACCTATACATTTTTCACAGAATATTCCAATGCCCATTCATTAAATTCTTTTTCTAATACTTGACATTTATTTTTTAAGAATTGATCTCATTGTATAATTTCCTTTGATATTTGGTTTTAATTTCTTTTAGTACTTAACTCTGCTTTCACAAGATAAACAACTCTGAAGCGCCTTTGTCTTTCATCTACGTTTCAAATTTTAAAGTTTTATTAAGATGTCTACGGTAAAACCGTTTCTTCACAGGTCATCCTCATCCGATACAGAGTCTCTGTCGCTCAAATATTGCCTCTACTATTTGTACACACATGCACAACTCGCTTATGTATTTCCTTGATTCCTTCAACATTTTCAGAATTTTTTCAGGATTTTACCTGAGAAAAACACAAAATTGCTTCGGTATCTGCTGCCCCGTAAGTTCTAAAACGTCATCGTTTTTGTCGTCTTCAATAAGGACTACTTATCTTCTAAAGTTGATTTCTTTTCCACAAAGCAAAATATAAAACCATAATGTGGTACACGTATCGATGTAACAATTCTTAATTTGAATTTTTAGGTAGTTTTTCGTTTTTCCTCCATTTTTCAGAGAATATTACTATAGACATTATTTATTGTATTGTTTGTAACTGACTAAATTTTGACCTGCTCCGCGATCCGATTTTTGCATTTTTAAAATGTTGATAAGATTTTAATCAATCGTAATATTTTGTCATAATTAATATATACATGTATCACTTGAATTTATTGTTAAAATATTTCTAACAAATTTGGATAACATATGACGTCAAATTAAAAAGATATGACAGCTGTCTACGAACTTTTCGAACTACCCTCGTATTTATCAATGTATAACAAACAGTATTATTTCTTATTCTTAACATTCTACACATGCCTTGTTAGAAGCAATTGGTGTATAGATGATGGAATTAAAAGCTTTTAATGAATTTTTATTCTGTTCAGAAAGTAAATTTTCCTGTAAACGAGCTACGAATCGAAGTTGATTGTTCCGTGTCCCGTTCATGGGTTGAGATTGACGCAGTTGAAATTGTTGGAGGTATTGTTTTAATCAAAATATCATGTTTTAAAGTAAAGCCTGCTGAACTCCATTCTGATATTAAATATGATACAAAGTTAATTATGTACAATATGGAACGTAAAGAGAATTTGTATTGATTTGTATTGTATAAGTCATATATTTTTCAGAATGAAATGAAATTCTACAGATAATTGTTTTATTCACCAGAGTTAAATCACATCTATATTTTATGTTCTTAACCTTTCTCTTCTTTTTTGCACGAACAAATTAAAGGTGACTGTCCAAAACAATTTCAAAAACTCTGGGATGCTTGTTATCTGATTCAAAAAGATAAAGTGTCAGCTGACACAGCATTTGTAAGTCGTATAAGTATAGCAATTATTAAAGTAAAAGGTGGAGGTAAAAGGGCATAAACTACAATAACTGTTGCTAAGAATTATCAATCTGCTTCTCTGAATATCTTTAAGGCTAATTGTTTAGACACAGGTGGATATGTGGCAAACTTCGAAACTCTTGAAGAGGCTTTGCAAATGAAAGAGATTCTAAACAAAATGAATACAGGTATGACATATTATACCCCCTTAGTACCATTTGTAATTATTAGGAATGTCAACGAGTACCCGTTTAACTGGAACTCAATCGAAATTCGGAGTATCGAAAACTAAAAATATGGTACTCGCTCACTCGGATGTACATTATTTTCTTATATTTCAATTCTTATTTTATTAAAAACCTATCAAAAATAACTTAAAATGTGCGTACGATAGTTGGTCTGTCGTCATCCACACCTGCAAAACGCCCGTTTTCGACTGTGGTTGTGTTTTTTTGTTCTAACCTGTCATGGTCCTTAATTTTGGATGACTTTAATGATTTTTTTTAGTGAACATTGTTTAAGTTTACTATATAAACTTGAACACAGTTTAACAAAAGTTTGAAAGTCTGTTTTCTTTCACTTATATGTTTAACGTATACGGGAGTGACAATCAGCATATGAAATAAAATCAGACTAGGTTAGCGATCCAAACAACGCCCGTCTCTTCTTTACTTAGCTCTTATTTTGTATTTTGTTTTATGGACATTTGATAATGAATACTGTTCGTTATCTCCTTATATTTCATTTCTTTCGTCTAATACTCAAATTTGCACAAGAGATCGTCCCCCTTTTGCGTTGATATAAACTGTTATTCAGTTGTAAGATTGAGTGTTAAAATTGTGTCTATTGTCTTGATTTGATAAAAAAAAAATTAATTCCAAAAAATCTCATTTCCATTGGATTCGATATTTATTTACACTAATAAACGTGAAAAAAATAAACAGCTTTGGGAAGTAACATAGGTGAATGTTGCTCAAGAACATACTTTAATTTACATTTTTAACGAGTTTCTTGATACTCGATTGGAAAATACGTCCGAGTAACCGATTATCAAATATCTACCGATTTGACATCTTAGTAATTATGTATGTATTTGCTTTAAAATAAAATAATTAAGTATAATCATGATCTTTTTTTATTAATAATAAATTCTACTTTGAAAAAATTGCTTTATATCGGATTCTAATGGACAGGGATACACTTCTACGTGGGGGGAAGAAACATCAACAGGCGAAAACCCGTTGGGGACTGGAGATGGATCAAGCACGGACAAATGACTGACATGAAATATCACGCCTTTGGAGCCGGGGAACCTAATGGAGTGGACCGCTCTCCCCAAGACTACATGTTCTTTTATGCAGGAGAGCGGTACACGTTCCACAATGTCTTTTGTGATAATGGTACATATCTTGGTGGCTATATTTGCGAAGCTTGAAAATTGTTCGTGTCTTTAAAATGTTGTTCCTTTAAAACATTGCGTTAGTTTTTTTTCATTATTTATTTTAAAAAGGAAAGGATTAGATATGCAGGGCGGTACATATTGTCGTCCTAAACATATTGTTGCTGGTTACAGTTACTGCACATATTTCCGTTCATCATTTCATATTATATAAAACTACAAAATTATGTAAGTGCAGTATGTGCCTACAAAATTCACATATTGTTGCCCTGCTCTTATGCTTACAGTCGAGGTTATGTTGAAGGTAATGGGGATCATGAAGACATCAACAATTGCATTCATTTTTAATTACCTTGTAATTTTTCCCCAAATTCTTCTGTCTATAAAATGACCTTGTTTGCAAATACAATCTATCACAGGGTAGAATTTTACCTGCACCAATTATTGTATGCTTAATAGCTAGATTATCTTATGTATACAATTGCTCGGTATGTATTTCAATTTTGGAGAAGAATTATATGGGCTATGTCTGATGTCCAATCCAATTATGCATAGGCGTCGGAACCGTGGGAGGAGGGGGGCTAGGGTGGGGTGGGGTACTTAGCCCCCTTTTTTTCCAAAAATAGACATTATATAGGCATTGAAAATTGGGATTTACCTCTTTTTGCTGGTTAAGTCCCCCCCCCACTTTTGATTAGCCCCCCTTCCACATTCAATTTGCTTCCGACAACCATGTTATGTAAAAATATTGATAAAAATAAAAAAAATAATTATGATGCCCTAAACTTTATTATTTAACAGTTTTAGAAGTGTCGCCGGGAAACTCAGTTTGCGACCGTTAAATCATAATCAACGGAACCAATTACCAATGAGGAGATATTTTTCCCTAATTCAATAGCCAGAATATAACTTCATTTTTGACATACACACATTTACGAAGGGTTTAAAGGCAGAGATTTTAAGCACCGCCTTCAAAAATACCTGGTCTCGGTAGCCCTGTCAGTCAAGTGCGTGAAGGACCATCATTGGATGCTGGAACTTGATTGACAGTTACTTACTAGTCCTTGTGTATACCCTGTACACCTTGATTGGGACTCATGGTCACCTTTTAATTAACTTTTTATCCTTTGATGTTTACTGAACATGGTATCCAGAATTACTGTATAACTATGAATTTTATAGATTGATAATATATGAATTAAATATACCTTAAGTATTTGAAAAGATAAAAATATGATATGCATTTTTAAAGCCAAAACATTAAACTTTAGTACAAACACTTTTTTCAAATGAAATTTCGATAATATTTTTAATATGTTTAATGGTAAAGTTGAAATGTTATTGATAAAGTTTAGAGCAGCATTGTGTAAAGTAACTAAACTAAAAAATGTTTCTAATCATGGGTCACTTACATTTTCCTTTTTATTCAAATAAATTAACAAGCAAGTTTCATGGTGACCAAGCCTTATCATGGCTAAAATAGACTTATATACTGCAGATATTTTGTGTTAAATGTAATTCACACGGCCCTCATTTCATTTAATTAATAGATGGGATCCTGGGGATGAATGCATTAAGTCTAATTTAAGTCTAATTTGGAGTAATTGTTTTCTGGAAATTAACACATACAATAACATTTAAAACAATCCTTGTTTTAATATTTGAATTCATAGTATGATATCATAGTATCTTTTAAAATAGGTATGAGTGTTTTTAAACAGTAAAATATAAATCAATAAAAAATTGAAAAAAAACCGTTTTTACTTCTAATTTTGAAATTGTCTCAAAATCCCCAACGAAGGTAAAGTTTGACACCTGGGGTATTTCGCTGTGTATTAAATCACTTCCTGTGTATAGGGAATGGGGACAGATGACCACAGGTAGACAGCTAGCCCCCAAGGCATTCACACCTGTACAAAATAAGCCCCTCCCTCACCTGTATTTTACCACCCGGTAAAAAATTTCTGACTTTAAATGATGTAGGATTTGTAACCCTCTGCACATTTCTCGCGAGTATTTTTGATAACACTAGAGTACGTATCTCATGCATTGAGTCCTGGTCTTAGGATGTTTATACAAAAGCAAAGCTTACGAGGACAATTTAGCAGTTTGTACGAATTAAGCGTTGAAATTTTTCAAATTACGATGAATGAAATACTTGCCATAACAACTTTTGTGCAAGAACTAACGAAGACAATTTTGATGAACATTCAGTAAACAAGTGGTAGAATATTACATATTTTTGTGTGTGTGTTTTTATTTAAGATTTGAACAAACTTGAATACTTGAATCTACACTAACAAAGACGCCTGTATATCTATTTGACTAACTATGGTATTTTACCCTTTAAGTCTGTGCCCCCCCACCCCCCGCCGTAATAATTGGAACTTAAATTAGAACTACATGAGGATGCTTCCATGTAAATATGATTAATCATAGCTTAGCTGTGTCAGTGAAATTTTTATACCCGCACTTTCGAAAGAAAGTTCGGGTATATTGTTGTTACTCATGTCCGTCCGTCGGCCTATCACACTTTTCTTCCCTGAACTCCTCCTAAATTTTACACAGTAGCCTAATCATCTTTTGGGAGATGGTTTGTTGTGTCATGTAGATGTGTAGTAAGGTTTCGGAATTTTGATTTTACCCCGGGGGGTCAAATGGGGGTCGAAAAATGATGTTTTTTTATGCAAAATGCCCCGTTTTCCCTGAACTCCTCCTACATTTTACACATTAGCCTAATCATCTTTTGGGAGATGGTTGGTGGTGTCATGTAGATGTGCAGTAAGGTTTCGGAATTTTTTATTTTGCCTGGGGGTCAAATGGGGGTTGAAAAATAACGTTTTTTATGCAAAAGCTCCATCTTCCCTGAACTCCACCTACGTTTAACACAGTAGCCTAATCATCTTTTGGGAGATGGTTGGTGGTGTGATGTAGATGTGCAGTAAGGTTTCGGAATTATGATTTTGCCCCGGGGGGTCAAATGGGGGTCGAAAAATGATTTTTTTTAATGCAAAAAGCCCCGTTATTCCCTGAACTCCTACATTTTCACAGTAGCCTAATCATCTTTTGGGAGATAGTTGGTGGTGTCATGTAGATGTGCAGTAACGTTTTGGAGTGTTGATTTTGCCCCGGGGTCAAATTGGGGTCGAAATACGACGTTTTTTATACTAAAAGCCCCGTGTTCCCTGAACTCCTCATACATTTTACTCAGTAGCCTAATCATCTTTTGGGAGATGGGTGGTGGTGTCATGTAGATGTGCAGTAAGGTTTCAGAATTATGATTTTGCCCCGGGGGGTCAAATGGGGGTCAAAAAATGATGTTTTTTTTATTCAAAAAGCCCCATCTTCCAACAACTCCTTCTTCATTCTACACAGAAGCCTAATCATCTTTAAGGAGAGTTAAATATTTTAAAAATTTGCTAAAACATCAACGTCAAGGGGTTAAAAAGCATCGTATGCTGGGAAACATCTTGAATTCTTATGAGTAATTAATGTGCATGTCAAATGTGAAAGTCATATCTCCTCTCAATCAAAAGTTATAATTAAATGCAACATTTTTGAAAAATAGATTAGGCTTCAAGGTCAGGGTCACAGAGTCGAAAGTCATTATTTATTTGGGGAGGCTTATCACAGGTAATAATATACATGCAAGTATAATATGAATGCCTTAACAACATGTTCAAAATGATGAATTGAAAACAATGCAATTTTTTTGCAAGAAGGTCAAACTTCTAGGTCACATTTAAAAAAAATCATGCCATTCTTACAGGTAAATACTAATACATATGTTTAATACGAATGCCATGTCTCTTCTCATTCAATAGATATGACCGTGATGACCAAGGTTAAATTTATTGAGACAGATGGACAGACTGACATACAAATATACATATTTCTATGTGAAATGGGTAAAATTGGCCCAGTGGTTCTATAGAAGTTAAAAATGTAACAGGTTTTCAGACAAACAGATGGACAACAAACGATATATGATAAGGAAACCAGAAAAGCTCAAATGAGTGTTTTGAAAGGGTTACAATGGTTACAATATTTGAAAGGCTGTTCTTTTTTTTCATGCAGAGATATGACCAACATATTCATGTTTCATATTTTCTTTATTGATTTTTTGTTTGTTTGTTATGAAAACATCTCTCTCGGGAATTTTTCCCTTATATAGAGACACCACCAAATAATAATGAACACAAGATGTGTTTGTGAAACAGTGATGCCCCTCTCCCCCCGTATGGAAGCCTATGGCGAAGGTTGAGGTTTCTCAAATATATGTCAAACTCAAAGGTAAAGGTCAAAGGGTTCAAATTGTTGATATCAGAAGAAAGTCTTGCCACAAGGAATACACATGTGAAATAAGTAATCCCTAGTACTCCTTGTTCAAAAGTTAATTGCCAAGGTTAATTTTTTTTTAAGTGGTTCAAACTCTAATGTCAATGTCAAACATATTTATACCTGTTGAAAGTTCCAATGAATACACATGTTAAGCATGAGAGCCCTAGCACCTACTGATCAAATTTTGGCCAAGTTTAAAGTTTGGTATTTTTCTTGTAAAAATGTGTAAAAATCCAATGTCAAGCGATCTAGAGGTGAAAATTCATGGTACCCAAATAAAATTCTTCTCACAAGGAATTAACTTATGAAATGTGGAAGCCAATTGTGGATAGCCCAATCCACATAAAACTTATGGGCAATGTTAAAATCTACCCTTTTGGAGTCTCAAGATCGATTGTTATTTCAGGGGCAGGGAGTGGTTCGGGAGATTGGATCTCCCCCCACCCCTTGGAATTTGCTTTGTTATTCAAATACTATATACTGAAGCGGATAAAAAATGACTTTGGACATCCTCCTCCTTACTTAGAAAACATTGACCCCACGACCCCACGACCCCACTATCATTGTTTTTATTTTGTTTATTTGTTTTCAGTTTTTTTTTCTGCTTGTCAGGAAATTCTGGGCTTGAATGTTTTGACTGAGATGTGAACCCCCTCTCCACTCCCAAAAAAAAATCTGGATCTGCACCAGTATTGGCAGTAACTGAATGTCACATCCACAACGAGAGATAACTTCACAATATGAAATTCGTGTAGTGTGGCATGCGATGATGTTTGACCCTTTTTGAACTTTAATCTAATCATTTTGGTTTATTTTACCCCAATCTATACTTAAACTTGTACTTACCAACCGTCATAGGTCCTAGCTGTCAACTTCATAAAATATAATCCAATTATAACACAAAACGAATTAATCCAATGCACACCAGACTGCAGCATGTGCTCTATTCCATTCGGCAAACCTTGGTCGATTTCATCGCCTTATCAGATGAAGTGGGAATCGGCCGAGGTGTGCCGAGTGGTGCTTAATCTAATTTTCCAAAAGGTGTTTACATGTAAACATGTATAGTACAAGAACAAATTCTAAATTGATTCATAACAAACGATGTTTTAACAAAACTTATCCATCTAGCCTATTCAAAAAAAAAAATAAAAAAAAAAAAATAACACATACGTGCCATGTGTTTGTGATGTCGGGGGCGTGAGGGGGGGGGGGGTTAATAAATTTAAAAAGGTCCTATTATGAGCAAAACATTTATCAGAATCTAATTAAAATCATTAATTAAATTCAAACTGGTAATGAGGATCTGAGTCATATAGGTTACATGGTCACAGGGTCTGAGAATTTCATACTCAATTTGATGACTACATGTTCAGTGTACATTATAGAATTATTTGGACTTTTTACTTGGAATTAAAGCCCAGTATGTAGGAGTGTATATTTAGAGGCAAACACCTTAGTGCGGGTATTACTGTCTCATGACAGCATCTAGTTTTTTGCTGTGTTTGTGAAATATTTTTTTACCTGTATATTACAATGTAAAATTTTGATCGTCCTTCGTGGCCCCGCCTCCTCCCAGGGGTCATGATTTAAATAAACTTGAATCTACAATACATGTACCTTAGGGAGTAGAGTATTGTAATAAGATCCTGGTTTGTTATGAGGTATCAGTAGAAAGTATCCCATCCGGACAAGAACTTAATTTTTTTTTCAATGAGTTGTTGAAATCCATGTGACGATGTTGTCAATCTCACAGATACTAAGATATGATGCTCAACCGCTCAACTATCACGTCACAGCTATGGCATTCTGTACTTGAATGGACAGATGCAAAGGGAAAAAAATCAAAGAAAATGTAATAGATAAGATTTAAAATAAAAAAAATGATTTATGCTTTGCATTCGTGAAACATAAAAAACATTGTATAATTCATCAAATAAGTTCAATATCCAGCTAAAAAACATTGAAACCTTCTTAAAAACGTTTCTAATGCTCAATAGCCTTTAAGGGGGGACCTATGTCAGAAAAGTCTTTGTGTGATATTTTCAAAACTTTGACATTTCTTTCATGGCCATTTGCTCTTAATCTTGAGGTATTAAAAATAATACCTTTATATGCTTATTTTTACACAGGAGCACGTGTAAAAACAGCGTGAAATGCTAAAAATAGATTATTTTCAGACATTATTTTTTACCCCAAATATACGCTAAAAAGAATCAAAAATGTCAAATCACATTCAAAATCAACAGGTATTTAAATTATATGACTTGTATCTTTAAAATGAAGGCAAAATAATTGTAATTGATCTCACACGAAATATCATAATGGAGCACAAAGTAAGTATTACCCTATTTTTCTTGTCGTATTTTTGACAATTCCGACATGCATAAAAGGTACTATCATAAAAAAATTTTGTTTGAAAATGTTGTAATGCATATTTTTTGAAAGAAATAAATTATGTCTTCGTTTTAATAAAGAAAACAGTATACCTTTATGATAAAATAAACGAGAAATATAAAGTTTTCTTCTATTTTCGTACTCTTGTGTCATAAATATTGACCTTTCTGCACTAAGACAAAGGTAAGTAAGCACTAGCAAACATCTAAATATAAAACTATTTTGCGGAAAACAAGGATTTTGCTTTGATTAGTTACAATTTACACTGATTTGATATTTTCTTTTTGATTCTAATCATTCTGCCACCCCACCCCCCTCCCCACCGTTCTTCCTCGTCAACAACCAACACCTACAAGAATTAACATAGGAATGACTTTATTCAATTAAATCTAAATGAACTCATCAATAAGGAAATATAGGTACAAGTACATTTCTTAATTTTTTTCTTAGTTTTATTTAGAAAATACAATTAATGGTAAACATAAAATTAAAAGATATTTCCCTGGTTTAAGCCACTTTCTTTGCTGAATTTTATCTTATCTTTTTGCACTCATATCAGCAAATTATCGAGGTATTTTTTCACAACTGAAATTTCTATGAATTATCAACCAAAGGAAGAGATTTCTAATATTTACAAAATCCATTAATCGAATAAAACTGTTATTAATGATGTATAAATTTTCTTTTTGTAAATTGTGTAGATTATTGATTATTAACAATGTTAAGCCTATATCATAGTTGCAAAAGTCAACAGGTAAAAGCAAACGTCGCTATTGTGACGTCACATAACGCTGCTTTGACGTAGAACGACATAGGTCCCCCCTTAATACAAGGCGTTGTTGCCTCATTCTCATTATGGCGTCACAAATACAGATAGCAGATGAAGAATCTGTTTTAGAAACATCTAGTTTATATTGCCCATTGCGAAGTCATCATATTTGGTGTGTTCGTGCCCTCGTCTTTGCAATCTTTTTTTTCGGCGCTGCATTCTTTACAATTCTTCATCGGAACTCTAACGCCGTTAACAGTTTAATATCCTATGCAACTTCGTTAACACCCCGGCCGGTAAATTGGCTACTTGCTATTATTTTTATTGATTTTCAAACTATTTAGTCACACTTAGAAAATGACTATAGCATAAAATGTATACGCGGGTTCTCCATCATTTCAAATTTAACTGTGGCGTAAGACGTACGCGAAGTGCTATTATTCGCGGTTATTTTGCGACCAAAGTCGCGAAGGAACCACGAAATAAATTTAAAAAAAAACACAACCCCTATGAATCAATAGTTCAATACACAAATGATATTTATTATTTGGCAGATTAATAGATAAATTTAATGATAAAAGCAATTGATCGATATGGTATAAACATAGTGTAAGACGAGATTAGGATATTGCCAAATTAAATGCATACTGTGAAAAAGATCTCTCTTTTCATGTAAGAGTTCAGCTAGGTCTTGAAGATAATTGCTTGTTGAAGAAAACAATGGGCTCTGCTTAGCATGATAAAAGTAAATTAAATGGTTTTCCATAAGAAGCTGAAAAAATGTTTATAATTTGAAATTCGTTTGGTTTATTAATTTACATATTAATCTTACTGACGATAAAAATCTTACCGTGACGCTAATATTTTAACCGTGGCGGAACTATGGCGCTGATTTTTTAACTGTGGCGCTCATGAATTTAACTTTGGCGGGGCCGCCACGTTAAACGACGCAAGGAGAACCCTGGTGTACGTTATTAATGAGAAATAAGTTGTTTTTCATTCTAATCTATAATTTATATTCAATGGATGATATTTTGAATAAAGTTTGATAGGATGAATTCATAAACACAAGCTGTGCTAAATATTGTCGAAATTACTGGTATAGTACAAATAGATATTTTCGGTTGGGTGAACACTCAAAATGAATTCGAATTATCATATTTATATTGGATTCGGAAACTTCATAAAAATCCATAGCGGGTTCCAGTAAATGTTCTTCCAAGGCTCTTTCTTTACTTCTCACTAAGATATTAACAGTAATGAAGGAGAAACTTCAAGAGAAGTGTGCAACAATATATTTGAGAAGTGGTGTAAATCCGATGTGGATAAAAAAATTCCAAGGAACTTTTCCAACATTTGAAATCACAAAACTTTACCAAAATCAACAACATAAAAACTTAACGACTTTTCAACTGATATTCAACTATTCCCCATAATAAATAAAAGTCCACACGATCTTACATTGTTGACAGCTTCTTTTTTAATGAAATTAGTAAATTTACTTACCTTGTCATTGGTCATTTGCAAAATTACTTTGTTAAAAGAAAATATGATTGTTAACACAAGTACTCTGATGTGATCATTAAAGAGATGCTCGAGTTTCTTATCGACAATATCTATGTGGTTTTGGAGACCCAGTCTTCCAAGTACCCATTGGAATTTCCATAGGTACCAATGGTGCAGCGTTATTAGCAGACCTATTTTTTTTATTCATATGAAGCAGAATTTGTTTAAAATCTTTTACGTGAAAAGAAGAAAGCACTTGCTGTGACCTTCAACTCGACATTTAGATATATCGACGACGAATTGTCCATAACAATGGTTATTTCCATTCTTACGTCGACACGTTATATCCCGGTGAGCTTGAGATAAAAGATACCGCACAGTCTGACACGTCTTATTAAAATTGGGATAATTTATTAGAAAAAGACATTAATGGTAATCTAACGGCAGAGCTTTATGATAATCGTAATGACTCTTACTTTTCAATCGTTAACTTCACTTAATTATGCAGCAATATACACTTATCACTTGCATGCGCAGTTTATATCTCTCAGTTGATTCGGTACGCCAGAGCAGGCTCTATGTATGAATAATTTCTAAAACGAGGTAAATCAATGAGGGACAAGCTTATGAAACAAGAATATCAGCAGAATGTCTCGTTTAAAGTCATCATTTCGTAAGTTCTAGGGTCGACACAATGACCTAGTCAGCAAATACAATCTATCATTAAGTAAAATGCTGACTGACTTTTTTCATACTAATTATAAGTCCATTATTTACACACTGAATTGACGACGAATTTTCCCTTTATTTCCCGATCAGGACAAGGAGCACACGGTGGATGTGACCGGTCGACAGGGGATGCTCACTCCTCAATTGCACCTGATCCAACTGATATTTTTAGAGGTCCCTGTTTTCCTTGCTCCAAATTTATGTGGTTTCAATAGACATTTGAGATTGAAGACTGTTCGTTATCTTCATATTAATTTTTTTTTGTGTCAGACTAGAAGTAAAATTAAATCTTGAACTTTGTTTTTATCTTTTTCACATTAAAAGCATAATGTTTCTGTTGTTTCCCTAATTTGTACCAAGTTCTATTGAAATCAAGATATAACCGTA
This sequence comes from Saccostrea cuccullata, assembly GCF_032062105.1. Lineage (NCBI taxonomy): Eukaryota > Metazoa > Mollusca > Bivalvia > Ostreida > Ostreidae > Saccostrea > Saccostrea cuccullata. The sequence goes on from NW_026938072.1 coordinate 41,025, forward strand.
GAATGGGTTGCGTTTAAAATCTACTTTTTTCATCGAAACTTTTGAAACTTTGTTGAATCTTTTGATGAAAAGCATTTTGAAAATGGTTTAAACCCTGCATTGTGTGGTATCAGCAATAAAAAAAAAACAAATTTATGCAGATTATTCATTAATTGTTTTTCTGTATCAATTATTTAAATTTTCTTTTTTCATATTCAGCAAAATAATTAATATGATAATAAAAGTGTTCGTGGCTTATTTTGGTTTAATACAGCTGTGCAACATATTTCCCCATTAGAATTCTGCTGATAATTATAAAAGTAAGACATTAACGCAATTCTTGAGCAACACACACTTCTAACAAGATGTTTCTGCGCCTATTTGTGGTGAGTTGTTTTTTTTTTTTTATATTATAATGTCTTTTTTAATTTGTTATAATATGTGAACTTTAAAAGAAACAATGTTCTAAAATTGTTAATAGACAGCAAAATATCAGAGGTATTTTTAAAAATCATAATGATAGATATTACTCAGTATTTTATTCATTCAAGTGTCCTTAAGACACATTAGCTTAGTAATGAAAAATACTACTATTTTATTATTTAATAAATGAGAAAAAAATGTACATGAAAAACGTTACCTAAACTATGATTATAATTGAGCAGCTTCACTTTTCATTCTTTTTCCAGGTTTTTCTGATGGTCTCTGTCATATTAGCGAAGAATTCATGGAGAAAGAAAGGTAACACTAGAAATCGAATATTTTTGAAATATTACTTACTAAAGGTCTCTTTTTACATCAATGAAATTTTTTTTGGACTTAGAAAAATACTATTGTAAAGAAATGAAGGTGAAAATATTGCACTGGTCTACATAGGGCACCTCTCATTAGCCGGGCTTATTGCTCAAAGAGCAGTTGCCGGCTTATGTCAGCCTGTTCAAGTCAGGAAGTCCACCCCATAGTCGCCAAATTAAAGTTACGTGTAAAAATATAGTATTTACACATAATACAATAATCAGATAATACAAACGCTAAATAAAGCAACTAAATTAAAACGAAGTTACATCTATACAAATAAACATCAGTAGCAATGCCTTTGAAATGTTCAGTCCTAAGTCAAACATTATAGTTCATTTGCATAAGGGTTTTTGATGTTCAATGTTATCGTAGTCTAGTTCTCTACAAAGACGAAGAAAAGAAGGAGAGATAACCGGACTGGCCTGTTTGTTTACATTCGGCTGTTCCAGGTTAATTCGATCCTGATAAATTCGGATTGTGGTTTTAGCTAGGACCCAAAACCTATTTGTCTTATAATTTATATTGATATTTTAAAATAATGTTTTCATAATTTTTTTTATTTTTTTTAAAATAAGATAATTATATGTCATTGAAGCCCTTACTTTCTTAGTATCATTATTATGTTTTAAATTGTTTGTGTTACATATTCTTCCAGTTTCTGAAATTCTTGTTATTTATCTGTTAATATAATATGAGTGTATGATTCATGTACAGAATTCTACTCTGTTAACAAGCCCGGTTCTGTACTCCTGAGTACTTTGATTTTGTTCGAAGGCAACGTAGTGTCGAATGAAATTATTGTTGTTTTTCAAATGGGGAAAATATGTGACACTTAAGAATTCATGATCATATATAATATTATTATTATAGATAAAAATGTAATGATACGAATACTCCAATTGTTATAGAGTCCTTAAACACTGCTTAAATCCACAAAAAGTCTTACTGATTTTTTTCCAATCCAGCATATATTTAAACTTTTCCAATCTAAGCGCTGCAGTTTTAAATGTAATTAGGTAACTATTAGACTTATAGCTTAATTTTTTTTGTTAAAAAGATAAATAATACAATAGTTGCCCGTGTACAATAAATTCAAATTATATAGAATGAGGCGGATTAAAACGTTTTAACGCAAGCCATTATGACGTAGCACTATAATTTATACGCTAGATTTAGACGTATGGCATTTAATTTTTAAATATTTATTGGGATAGGGTTGGATACGTGTTCAAAACCCAAATAATCAATTAATCCCGTAAGCATTTATGGTAAATTTGATCGCATTCCAACCCATGTTAATATCCAATAGTTTACCTAAAAATGAGATTTTTTAATTACATTTATGAGTGATTTATTTCAAATATTAGAGTTCTATAATTTAAACCCATGTAATTTTTTCTTTAAACCTCACCGATGTAAATTGAATATGTTGAACATGTCGTTTGCTTATTTCCTCATTTTGAAATTAAATTGAACGTTTATGACAAAACAATTAATTTGTGGTCATGTGAGGAACCTGTCTTTATATAGGGTTTAATATGAATTGCAACAAAGGTGTTATCTAAGGGAAAACATTTGTAAGTCCAAATATTCAGAGGTAAACTTGAAGATCAAAAGTCAGTTTACGTGGAAGAGTTTGTATATCTAATGATTAAACCTATTATTTATCAACCATTTTTAAATATATCCGAGATCTATAAGCATTGTGACGTCATTATTAACATAATTGTAATATACAACAGGTAAAGGACGTGCTTTTTGCATGCGGAATTCGAGAATCTGTTACAAAGGAAAGCTGTGTATAAAACCGGACTCTTCACGCTATTGTAGATGTCCACCTCGTTGGACAGGAACAGATTGTCGTCAAAAGTTAGGTAAGGGTTGTTTATTCTACATCTTTTATTTTCATTGTACATCTGTACAAATTGAGGCGGATTAAAAACGTTTTTGCGGAAGTCATTGTGACGTAGGAATACATTTCATATGCTAGAGCAGACGTGTTATATTTAATTTTACAACACATTTTAAGATTTAATACGGGTTGGTTACGTGTTCAAAACCCAATTAATCACACAGGCATTTATTGTACATTGGAACACAAAATAACCCATGTTTTTTTTTCCAAATAGTTTTTTTTTTAAATGAAACCTTTTTAAAATTTACATTAATAATTCATTTAATAAAAATACTAGCCAACTTTTGTTTTAAGCCCATGAAATGGTTTATTTTTTTCAAATCTCACCCATGTAAATTGAATAGGTTGAACAGGTCGTCTACTTATTTTATTTTGAAATTATATTGATCGTTTATGACAAAACAATGAATTTGCTGTCATGTGAGGAACTTGTCTTTATACAGGCTTAATTATGCATTGCACAAATGGTGTCATTTGCAAGAGCAAATATTCAGAGGTAAACTTGAAGATCAAAAGTCAGTTTACATGGAAGAGATATATGTAATGATTAAACCTATTATTTACTCACTTTTTAATCTGTACGACATCTATAAGCATTGTGTCGTCATCATTTACATTTTTGTAATATTCAACAGGTAAAGGACGTGATTTTTGCTTGCGGAATCGGAGAATCTGTTACAAAGGAAAGCTGTGTATCAAACCGGACTCTTCACGTTATTGTAGATGTCCGCCTCGTTGGACAGGAACAGATTGTCGTCAGAAATTAGGTGAAGATTGTTCAGTCGACATTATTTAATATCATACTTTCATGTAAATTTGTTGAATCTGATTTGTCGATAAACATTTGTTATAAGATACTATTGCCCGCTGAACAATGAAGCCACGCCCTCAAGCGTAGCAACAGTAAACACTGCATGACGACCGGTGTTATTAAAAAAAAATTGACTGCGCAGTGACGACCGGTGTTATTAAAAAAACATTGACTGCGCAGACGTGATGCACTTGCATTGGTTCACAGTAATATGTATTTGTACATTGTATAAAACATTCACAATAATATAATAAATACTGCATGTAGTTGAGTGTAACATTGAAAATTTTCATCCCTCAAAAACCACTTTGCCTCTTTTGACAATGGCTTTCTTGGGGTAAAAATTTTCAATAATACACTCAACTACAGGTCGCCCACGTGGCGCAGTGGTTAGATCGTCTGCTCGAGAGTTTGGAGTAAAGAGTTGACCCTTACGTTGCGGGTTCGAATCCCACTGTAGGACGTGCAGACCTGTCCTTCATAGGAGACCGTAAAAACCGAGGTCCCCTGTCGCAGCAGGTGCTGGCACTATCTACAGTTAGAATGTGCTTAAATATATTAACAAAGTATAACGTAGAAATTGAGAAAATGTGTATTAATGGAAAATATCAGATGCATCAAAAAAATTTTGAATTCAAAGATTCTAATGGAAGAGTTATTTTTCTTTATTTTCCACTTGCTGAAATACCCTGGGTGCTATTTCAGATAATGTAAGCTTTTTATTAGCCTTTTGTGCAATGATAGTTATGGAAACAATGCATGAACAATCGATTTCCAAGATGTGTCTCCTTCAGAGAAATTGCAGTCGGACTTCTCAAAGTTTTGGGGTATATGTGGCCAGACAATTACTTCTTGAATGAAATAAGAAGGAATACCAGTTCAGGTTAACAGAATAATTGATTGGTAATAATTAAGAACAATGTGAAGTAATCATACTTATCCATGCCTCACCGCACACAAAGTGGTGTACTTTTTCGCAAACAATGAAAATACATGCATTTGCTTAAAAGTGTTCCCCAAAGAGTTTTTCTTTAAACACAAATCTCATAAAAGGAATTTAAATTTTGACTACAGTATGTTCTTCGGCAAAAGTCTTTAATAACATCTCAAACTCTAAACACCGTACAGCCAACTGCAAGTAGGGAAAAATACTTAACTGGAATGTAATTCATAAATACGTTTTCAAGCTTCCTTAGATATAAAAGTACTGAGATTTGTGAAACATATTTCAAATGAATGAAGACAAGAATATAAAACAACATTGTGATTGAGAGAAAAAGTAATTCTTTTTGGGGGGCATCTAGCAAACAACTCATTATAAGAAATAATAACATGTATATTGATCTTTTCCACCCATTTCAACTTTTAAAAATTCATTTGTAATAGGTATAATTTTATGTGGGAAGGGGTTTGTATAAACCTAATCAGTGCATAAATACTGATTAATTCACTCTTCCTAAGATGGTTTAGGTTCACAAATTGGTGTCGGGCATAAGTTCTGAAAACTTAGTAGTACACCCTTTTGCTACATGTGAATTATTTCAAACATATTTACACATATGGACCAAAGTTTAAAATGAATAAGCACAGAAATTATTTTAATTCAATTAAATCATATTATTTCCTTTTGTCTATTTATTTATGAATTCTTTTGAACTTTTTTTTTGTTTTAAGGTGTAAATGTTTTTAAAAAGTAGATATTTAAATGCATTATATCATATTTTTCCCTTAAACATATTTGCTATAATTTCTGAAATTCTTAAATCTGTTTTTTTTCTCTGACTTTAAGTGTGAAAAATACAGGTAAATAAAAGGTTAAATGTAATTATCTTAATTGCTATAAAAAGCAAATGAACTATCAAACCATGTGTGGTTATTTGCAAGCGGGAATAGGTAGAACTGATTTTTTTTTGAAGTAGGAATAGGTTGAAGACGGCTGTATTTTTATCTAAAAATGATATTTCAAGTACAGTATAACAAAGCTATAAGTAATGTGTCATGTTCATGTTTAAGACAATGACAATGCATTGCTAACTTCAATCTGTAGAACAATCATAAAATCTATTATCTTTGACCATTCCTTTTCAGAAAAGGAATCTGCATGTCAGTCTATGCCGTGTAAGAACGGAGGAACGTGTACCGATACAGACACGTCGTACATGTGCACGTGTAACACAGGATGGACAGGACAGAACTGTACAGGTAGCAATTATTGGCATTTTTATTAAGACTTGGTCCTGTTTGAGTTTTTGAAGAGTTTAAAATAACAAGATACCATTATTATACCAGTGTACAGGAATGCACATCAATCTATTTACATCTCTTTACTCAAGGAAAATTGTTTTGGTAGGAATAGTCACGTATCGATCATGTCCCTCTGTAAAATGAGGTTAAATATTTGCTTCTCACACAAACACAAAAAGACAATGTATCTTATGTAAAAACGAAAGGACTAATAACACTTATATTCAATTATACAATACATGTATTATATTGTATATATAATATTATGATATTATGAAGATTCAATGACTCCTATCTTGAACTTTTTATATCGAGTACACGTATGCTCATCTACTTAATAACTATATACAATCCTTATAAAATACTAGTATTTTAAAAAAAATAATTTAGCATCATAATATCGTAATTTGAGGTAAATATACATGTACCTTCACTTTAAGTCTACTTTGAAGATAAAAAAAATCAACAGTTCCAGATAAAAAGTTTTGATTTAGGTTCAAATATTCATACTGGTAAATCTTATTTCATGCACCAGTTGGTAAATATAGAACTAGAGTAGTCTGTGGTCTATCACTTCACCTTACATATCATGTTCGTGCCCGCTGGTAAGTTATTCCCGATATAGCAATGAAAAGCTTAAGAAGTGAGTTTTCATCTAGATCTGCATAATTATGATGTATAATGTTACACGTACATGTATTTAGAAAGTGTCTTTTGTTATCTTTTTTCTCTTCGTCTTTGTTTTAATCAAGATTTTTTTATTTTAATATTCTCTAATAATTCCTCCATTTGGAGATTATTTTCTAAGGGAAAATTACTTTTGTAGAATTTGAGGGTGATTTCAAACACGAATACGTGTTAATGATTATGAGGAACCACTACTATGCATCCAATCAATCGTCACTAATTTACATGACAACAAATACTCCAGTAACCGTAGAAATCTCCACATCAAACAATCTGAATTCTTCCCTTAAGTCCGCCATTGACCAAACCTTCTTCTTTACCTCCCAACTTAAAATTACACTACCTCCTGAAATGGAAATGGCCTTCTTAGAGAGAGAGCCAAAAGCCGTGAAAATTCGCTCAACAGAGGCTATAACCCTTGTTCTCTTTGACAACAACTATTCACAATCCAATGACGGTTCTCTGATTTCCCCAGTCGAAAAACTCGGCACTCGGTATTTGGTAGTGTCTTCTGATCCTCGTGATGAAAAGCATCCTATTTACAACAGTGGATTCGCTATTGCTGCGTTGGAGGACGACACATTAGTTAAGGTAGACCTAATGGTTTATTATGCAGAGACAAACTTAAGCATTTCAGAACCCTATGCATTCCGCCTGAATAATTTAGAGACCATACAACTGGAGTTCGGGTTGGATTTATCGGGAAGTTTAGTCGAGTCTTCTAAACCTGTGGCGGTGTTTTCTGGAAATAGATGCAACATGTTTCCAGAATCGATAAGATGTAGTCATTTGATGGAACAAATGTCCCCAACTACAGAATGGGGCAGTATGTACATTGTACCAGCTGATTTCAATAGCGATGGATCACGTTTGATCATAATGACTGACGAGTCCTCGAGCACGACAGCGAGCATTTTAGTAGGTAATGACCGGCACGACATTATTCTACTTCCTAGAATACCTTTTGAATTTACATTGAGGACGAACGAAACAGCAGTCATCTACATCCCTCAAGCCCGTGCCTCAGTAACCAGCTTTGTAAAAGGGAATAAGAATAATAGTAACTCTGGTTCTCCATACATGGTTAAGATTCCAAAAGTTCCTCAGACCAAAAGTCAATACACCATCCCTATTCCTGAAGGCTACCTTACTAATTACGTAACAATTATGATCGACAAAAGTTCCAAATCTGATCTTCGACTGAATGGACAAGCTATAAAACAAACAACGATTCTCTTTGAAGACGACAATATTCTGAATGATGGGCGGATAGGATCGATTCTAACCGTAGACGTTTTGCCTGGTGTTTTGAATCTAGCTTCAACATCGGGCTCTCCGTTTGGTGTACTTGTCTTTGGCTACCGGTATCTAGATTCCTATGGATTTGCAGGGAATTTCGTATAAGAATTAATAATTTGAAACAACTGAAATTTCTTTATGGACTTTTCAAAATTTACATTTAATTGTTATAAATTTTAGCAAGAGCTTCAACTGAATAAAGTTAAAAGTCTCCAAGCGAACAATTTTTCTTTTCTAGTCCTACCATTAAAATCAACAACTTAAGGTGGTTTAGATATATGCTGACTGATTGATTGTATATTTTTTAACTCCCTATCGAGAATTTTCAATCATATGGAGACGTGGCCGTATGCCGATGAAGGGCTTGAAATTTAGACCTATATTCGGCACACGGGGCATTTGAGCAATTCGGGGTTCTTTATCTTACAAACGCCTACCATGGCAAGAGTCCTATGTTTTTAAGGTCATATCCGAAAGACACGTGACTTTCACCTCTAATGCCGAATGCTTGGCGAATGAACTGTTACTACAACTCTTTACATGTTTTTCATCCTTTATGTCAATGACTACCCAGACTGCTTAAAACAATCAGCATCTCACATGTATGCTGCTGATACAACTCAGGATGTCTCGGATAAGAGTATCAATGTTACTGAAAACAAATTACATAGCGATCTTTTCAACACGATAGATATTTTTTTTTATATTATGACGAAGTACCAACACACTGTCATCGGTAGACAAAAAATCCAAAAAGCTTGTAAGACCTGTCCTTATGTTTACTGCTTTCACCTCTTTGTCATTGTGGTGAATTTTCTTCCCTTCGGTCCTAATTCCAGTTATTTTTCTTAGTTTTTGACGAATTGGAGTCTTTGTAGTACATGTAAATATGTACAGGTTGAAGTGGTTTTCTCCATTGATTGCCGAAATTTGTAGTATATGAGGGGCTATCAAAAAGTTCGTGGACAGCGCCATAAAATAACAACCGCTTTATGTACATCAATGAATTTTAAAATGTTTATTTATCATCATTTTTTCTCTCTATAAAATGAAGCGCAAATCATAACATTGATTTTCAAATAAATTAGTAAAGTTTTTGTAAGCAATGGTATGTACAGGCGGCGCAACCTCGAAAACGACGTTTTTTTCCGACCTAAGTGTAAGTAAGATAAACTATTTTGTTATGATTATTTGACATCCAAAAATCTCGTTATTCAGGTATGTGTTGGGACACTATTGTTTCTTAGAATACGGAATTTTTATCTAATTCTGGAAGTTCTATGAAATTTTAATGTAAATTTTACGTAGAGTATCGAAACGAATATTGCATTGAAAATGACGTCTAAAGGGGGAAGGATTTTTTTTCAACATTCTATAAAATTTTGACCCTGGAAAAACTGGCAAACACGTACGAAATGTTTAAACTGGCTAGGGAGAAATAATATGCATCCAGATTATTGCTCTTAATGCCAAAATAGATTCAGAGAGAAAAAAGAATGCAAAATTAATGTCGATTTGTAGTCAAGATTTGAAAAATCTATCACGTCAAATTTTGATTTTGATCATGTGTTTTAGCTATATTGAACTCCAAAAAACAAAATATGATGGCACAATCAAGCGAGGATCTCTCCAAATTCAATGTATAAAATGTATGAATATTATATGCATTGAAAACTTCTGTTCATGACATTGAAAAGTCATAAGAATAGACGGGTTGAAGTCCTTACTAGGTAATCTTATCAAAATAAGTGTACGAGGTAGAAGAAGCGGGCATTGAATAGATAAAGTCACTAAACAAAGTGCAAGGGTGATCATACATGTATAATTTCGTTTTTCTTTTATAATGATTTGGGAAATAATGAACGTATCAAGCTAAATTTTTCAACATTTCTTCATTGTCCCCCACTTGAAAAGTGGGGGATATTAATTTGGGTGTTTCCGTCCGTCCGTCTTTCTGTCTGTCTGTAACGCTTTCGTTTCCACACAATATCTCGAGAACCCTTTGAGTTTTCGCAATGAAATTTGGCATAACAACTCCCTATGGACTAAAGAAGAACCTTATTGATTTTGAGGTCAAAGGTCAAGGTCATAAATTCGCAAATTCTGTCTTTTATAACACTTTCGTTTCCGTGCGATATCTCGAGAACTCTTTGAGCTTTTGCAATGAAATTTTACATAACTCCCTGTGGCCCAGGAAAGACTCCTATTGATCTTGAGGTCAAAAGGTCAAAGTTCAAGGTTGTAAATTTATACTATACATTCTGTCTATATGAAACACTATCATTTTCGGGCGATATTTCAAGTAGATTTTGAGCTTTTGCAATGTAATTTTATACCAAAACTCCCTAGAACCTCTCTCACCCCTCTCAAAGTGTCCCGCCCCGTTTGATTTATTAGTATTTATTGTATTACATGTCGCTATTTTTAGCACAGGGGCATGAGGAGAGTTATTAGGTATAAAACAGGTTCTCGGTGGACTTTATATTCTTATTGCATCTATTAGAACCGTTTAATAAAGGTTAAATTAGATATCATGCATTATGTAAAATTTTGACAATATCGAACGTGAATGTTATACATGTATGTGCTTTCATCTTTGCATATAATTTTCGCTAGTTTGAAGCGGCTCCGTGGTCTAGTGGTATGTCTCTTGCTTCACATGGGAGAGGGCCCGGGTTCGCATCCAGGGAGATCTCAGTTTTTTTTTTCGAAATACTTTTTTTTTACTAAATGATAGTATTCATGTGAAATGAAAAAAAATATGAGGTCTGGCTTGTACAAACTCAAAATCATCATTACAGTGTGATAAATATTCCCTATAAAAAAAATCTTCTATACACATAATAAGGAATAAGCAATCAAACCTTTATATCCATATTGGCATATTTCATTTGCTTCAGTATACATGTATACATTAAATAATTATACAAATTCAGTCAAGGGGATCCGACCCCCACCCCACCCCCAAACTGCGCATGGTTTACTTTTTCCCTAATTCTCTGAATTAGTTTGTTTTTGTTGTTTTATGTTCCTTATAAATTTTGTAAGCTCAGATAACATAGTACTAATTTTACAGCCTCAGTCCACGAATTTTTTGATAACCCCTCGTATGTGTAGCATATTCTCGGGTTAAAGTACAATAAAATAATAAATTATATTACATCTTCATAAATTTAGGTAAGCTTAACTAGAAGAGACATGGTATAAATATAGGATTTCACATGATTTGAAGTTGGATATGATTTTTAACCAACGAGTTGTGTGGGTTTTTTTTTCCCCGAGCCTTGGCGAGGGGATAACAACACACAACGAGTTGGATAAAAATCATATCTAACTACAAATTATGTAAGATAATTTTTATCCAATGTTTTACATTTTGTTTTATGCACCAAAATCAATGTTTTACACTGTTTTTATGTAGGATTCCACTTTATTTTACTTCATTACGCTAACGCAAAACCCATTGTGACGTCACATTTGTTGGATACGAAAACGATATCACATGAGCTATATCAACGGGATAAAGGTGTAAACATGGGTTAATAAACGTTATACTCCCCTACCAAATACAACATATACAGTATATACATGTACAATACAAAAGAATACCTACAAGTCTAGAGATGCATCACTCCTATTTAAAAATTATCCATTTGACTTGACTTTTTCAAAAGTAGGTCAAATTTCAAAATCAGTTTCATTAGTAAGCCCTGGTTTAAAGTTTTTCAAAAGTTAGTCAAATTCCATGATGAAGGTAAAAAAAATTACCCATAAAAACTCTTGTTGCTGGTATTTTGTCTTTATCATGAGAACTCTTTTTTTCAGCATATCCAGAAGCTTGCGATGTTTCTTCCCTAATTTCGTTTGTAGACGTATTCTGCTGCCTGTAAAATAACAAGGATATTTGAATATTAACAAGTTCATGAACAAGATATACGTTTGTAAAACACTTATTACCCCCTTCCCCAGACAATTGGAATTTTTCTAAGTCGGAGGGACATAACTCTGTAAAAAAATGCCCTGATCTTACTATCCAGAACAAAACTTGACCTAGATATTCTTATGATGAATCTGTATACCAAATTTCATTTGAACATGTGCAACTCCTGCAAAGAAATAAACAGAAACTAGTGGTGGACCGACAGACTGACCGACCGACCAACAGACAGCTGCAAAGCAGTATGCCCTCCCTTGATACTAATATCATACCCCTAACTGGAAAAAGATTCATACCTGTATGTACAATTATCAGTAATGAATTCAGTATATTTAATTTTAACACAGTGACTATAAGTTTCTTGAAATTTGACCGAAAGTATACTGATTTGACCTCAAATGTGATCTTGACACTCAATACTCACTAGGACAAGACTTTGGATTTCCTTGACTCTCCATGTTACGAGTATTTATAAACAAACGTAAATGACAAAAAATTGTGCTACGTATCAAATGATCCTGAAATAAAACCCCATACCATCAAAAATATGTGTTGAAATTTTGCATTATGGCCTTATCTGAATTATCACAATGTGTAAATATATGCCTAGATGAAGGATTGACACGTTTTTGTTTGAAGATTTCAACACAATTTGAGTTAGTATTATAAATTTTATTCAGTTTTAAAGACAGATTTTCCAACAGAAAATCCCTCCTATTCTTACATGAATCAAAAATTCTTCAAACTTTTGCTTCAACGTACATTACAGATTAGTTTCCTTGCAATCTTCGAGCAGTTTATTTACATATATACTGGTGTCTCATTATATCGCGATACTTAAACTTTTTGCATAAAAAGTGTAATTCAAATTTTTTACTTTAACTTTCATCAAATGATAATCATAAACCAAACTATGGCCAAACTTTATAGCGTCAAATTTATATTTCCCAAGCTTGCATCGGTAAATTTGTAGTCTATTTTTAAAACCGGAAGTCTTATTTACCTCCTAAATTGGAGAGTCTCATAATATCGCGGTATGCGAAAACATGGGAAACTTGTGGTTGGCATGGACTTCAATTCTTATTTTTAAATTTACGATGTAATTCTACATAGAAAATTAACAATAATACAAACTAAAACTTTCAAAACATGAACTTTATTATGGATTTTACTAGATTATAAATTCAGAGGTCTAAATATGATAAAAACGGGAAATGGAAATCTGTAAAATTACGTTTTATTTGAATTAAAAAACTTCCGACGCATGTTCCATACTTTTTAATCATCACAAAAAATTACTTTCAGACGACAGACAGATAGATTTTTCAACAAAAAGGATATGAGCTATGTATCTAATTTTTTGGAAAATACCGCGATGCAATGGAACCCGCGATATAATGAGAATCGAGTATAAAACATGTAAAATGCCGGGTTATGTACTTTCTATTTCACAACGGGGGAAGAACTCTAAGGATATCTAGAAGAAAAAAAAAATATTGTCAACAAAGCAACATGATCACTGAATCGCTCAGCATATCTTGATACAGTTGATTTCTCGTTGATATTAGGCCTAATTCTGTGCAGCCTAATTCCAAAACTTTTATTTAAGACATTATCTAGCCTCTTGGATATATAAAACCGACGCTTCTTAAAAGACTGTTGAAATATGGACACACAGTCACAGGTGTAATTCTGAGCCCCCGTAACCGTGTACGGCGTGTTACATGTATCCGATATTTTTTTCCTTACCGGTTTTTTGAATAGACACTACATCAACTTCTGCATCTGACTGATTTATGTATTTAAAAAAATCCCTTTGCGGGTGGAAAAGCTGCCCTTGGCACGTCCCATTTTCCGTTGTTCATCATTTCGAGAAATCCAGCGATGTCGTTATTATGGAGATCGGAAACGGGTCAGTTGTCGTAAAAATACGAAACGTACTCGATGACAATGAATATATTTTATGCAGATATTTTAATACTCGTTTTTAATTAAAAAAAACATAAGTAGTAAAGTTAAATGTACAATATTTTGAATTATTAATTATATAAACACCTTTATTTACATTACTTTGAATGCGACTTACATTCCAATTTGTGTTATGCAAATTGCTCACACTCATACAACCTTAATGTTTGACATAGGAACCAAAACATACATGTACTCGTATGTTCATGCCAAGGACATGTGAATTTTGAAATGCACCTATCAAAACTTCAAGTCAGATTCCCTTAGAGAGAGGAAAGGTTAATGTAAATCCAAGTAGAGTATTAAAGCATGCAATGAAATGTAAAGATATTTGAAATTAGATGATCAAAACTCTTTCTTTTAGCTAATGGGCTAATGACAGTAAACAGTGCAATTAATTTACCAAGAAGTGGATGACAGGAAATATTATATATATTGAAGCATTTTAATAATCGCGCGTCTTCGCCATGAAATGCTATCTGCAGAATAGTGTGGGGGAAAAATTAAGATTATTTAATGAACTGATTCAAGATTTTCTGTGGAAAGCGTACCAACTTATTGACCACCAATATGAATTAAACCTAAAAAGACCTAAAAAAAAACAGTTGTAAAATTCGAAGATGACTAAAAGCGCTCTAGGTGCATGCTTTGCATGGGATGTTTGAAATACCTTAAGTACTGTAACAATACATGTTCTGGTTCTTGTTGAAGTGAAGTGACCTCCCTTTGTTTGAATATATTTACTACCCAAATATACCATTTTGTAACATTATTACGTAGATGTTTTCTTATATACTAATTACAGATTTGGTATGCTCTATGGTGTCTTTTATTTCATTTTACTGGGATTTATATAGCAGAGCTATGAATGAAAGTAACTATTGTTAGAAAACGTGGTCGATATATCTAAACATCGAGCTGATGGCCATTCCAGGTGTTTCCTTTTTTCATGCATCTGAATGAATTCTTCTTCATAGGAACAATGTTGGCTAATAAAGAAGCAGAATCAGTGCCAATGAAATTCTAACAGTTCGTTTGAAGATCCGAAAACTACATTGATAATGTCAATGGGGAACGTCAGCATCCATTTACATGTAATATTATTTTCGGGTGCGGATCCAGAATTTTTTTCCAGGGGGGGGGGGGGGGGGGGGGCACCCCAGTAAAAATAAAAACTCCAATCCCAGAAATTTCCTGACAATCAAAAAAAATAAAAAAAATAAAATCGACCAGACGTAAAAAAAAACATGCTTCGTGGGGGGGGGGGGGGGTAGTCTTTGACCTCTAGTGCCTCAAATCTTTCACATTTCATATCCATTTCACACATATTCGTGTTTACCATAGGGTCAGCTTTTTCTAAAGGGGGGGGGGGTCCATGGTAACTATTTTATTGCTTTAGTATATACATTTTTGACCTTGTAAATTCCAGGGGGGGGGGGGGGTCACCCCCTCTAGTTCCGCGCATGATTTTTATAGACAGTGTACTTCTGTTGCAGATTCCTTGCAAAGTTAATTTTTTTTTACCAATTATGAGATACAAAAATTTCCAATTTTTTAAAGGAGCAGTTGTGTATGACTAAACAGGTCTAGTTTTTAATTTACAGTGAGGAATAGTTGTATGGATTGCAGAAAAGTCGTACTATTTGATGTTATTGATTTAACAAATGAATAATTCCGTGAATTCAAATTTTCTGAAGTGTTTATTGAAAAAATAATTAAATCCAGTTTAGAAACTTCTATTTTGGCTTATTGCTTTGAATACAATAAAAAAAATTAACGAAAAATTGATTTTCCCCGCAAACGTTAACAATATTTACGAAGGTCTACACTTTCATATGTCGCCGACAAGTACAATTGAACAATACTTAGCTTATTTGGTTTCCCACAAATGTTCAGATTTTTCTTTTCATATCATTTAAGTCTACAAAAAGTTATAAATCTTGTAACATAACTATTTAAATATTCTGCCTCTAAATACAAATAAAATTATATATTACGTGATATCTATATACATTTTTTGTCTGGTATTAGAAGTCTGAAATTGTAAGTATGAAAAAGGTTGGTTTTAATTGAATGTTCAACTTTCATACATGTATCAGTTTCTCGGCAATTTGAATGAAAGATAGGTAACTGGTAATAAATGAAAGAATTAGGGAAAAAAGCAAATTTGAAACTATATAGTCTTGGTTTTAAATCACTTGAATTATGTGATATAATCTGAGGAAACTTTCTACTTACTTAAAATCACAGTGGAAACTCAAACAACATAGAAAGGAGTGAAAAATTGGTGTCGAAAGATTACAAAGTATGATTTCTTAGATGTATATTTCAAAACTTTAACCAGTTAACCAATATTTTCTGGCATATATTCCTTTTATGCTTTCCATCAATAAGATAGAGCATCGCTGAATTTAAAAAAAAGAAGTAATTTTTGAATTTTAAAACAGGTTTATACATATTTTTATATTATAGATATCTTGACCATGCTTTTTATAAATCGATATTGTGTAGGACTTTGGCTTAAAAATAGCCGTTACTATACCATAATCATGATTTCCTGTATAATATTTTTTCTGTGTTTATTTTAGACAAAATCGATGATCTCCTCTTTGAAAAAAGGAACGAATTTTACTGTAGAACAAAATGTTAAAATAATAGAACTAAAAAGGCAATTTTTGAAGCTGCATACAAATCAGATGTTGTTACAACAATATGATACAGACATTAAAATGAAACAAGAGTAGAGCTCCGACACATGATAAAATTATATGTTACTAATATTCCAGCAAAACTAATAACAGATACCATTATTGTGTGGGCAAAAAAAAAATCTACGATGTTTGTGTTGTGCGTTTTTATATTTATCGTCTCTTCAACAGAAGGTAGGTGGAAAATTTTTCACTTGTAAAATATAATTTATAAAAAAGTTATTTTAAAATGTACATCTTTTAAGTCAATACGCATAACAAAACTATAAAAATATTGAACGATAAAATATAAGAATAAATAGTAAAACTTTTTCTACTAACACCGTTTGAACTTTAATTAAAGGGACATTAAGATTGAACCCTATAAGGCAGAGTTTTGAAATCCCCCCCCCCCCTCCCCACGAAAAAAAAAATCAGGATTAGGCGAGTGTTGAAGATTGTTCTTTTATACACACATGCATATATTTGTATATTTACAGCTATCAAACGCCAGTGGGCTCCAGAAGTAACTGCATATTCTTCACAGTACGACGCAACCCGGTAAATCTTAAAGTCGTCTCAGGGCTACTCAAGCAATTCTTAAGTTATTCTGTTATCAAAATAACTTTTTATTTATTTTTCTTTCAAATTTGTATTACTCCAATTTTGAATGATTTTAATTAACGAAATATATTTTTTGTAATCTTTTAGATACTCAGCTAAACAGATTTTGGAAAAACCTAATGTTTATCCTCGCTATGGTGATATTCCAGGAACATGGACACAGGCAAGAGGACAGCAGAATTCTCATCAGTTTATACAGGTAAATTTATACAGGTAAGATTAAACAGTAAAGTTTATACAGGTAGGATTAAGGAGGCTAGGGGTCAACAAATAAACAACAAATTAACCACCAGATATAGCTTAAATTTTTAGATATGATATCCTGAGCTGTCAACTATCATTTGACAAAGAAACATTTCATACATATTAGTTTTAAGATTTGATAATGTTTGTAAATCTTTATATGTAGCTCTTCTTCTAAAGGAGATCGAAATAGTCTAAAAATGGCCACGACCACCCAGCCCCCTTAAACAGTAAAGTTTATATAGGTACATGTAACTTCATACAGCTAAGTTTATACAGGTAAGACAATAGATAAAATATATGTCAAATAAAGATTCAGATGTTATGGATTTAATCTTTTCTGGAACAAAAACAACAGAGAAAATGACATGTATACATGTAGTATCAATGGGTTGTATTCTTTATTAAACACTTTATGTTCATAAATGATTTTGTAGCTCAATCTTATATTCAATAAATTATCTTACCATATCAAAGTAACAAAGTACATTCTTTAACACTGTTTAAAAATTATTTTTTATACGTTGTCAGGTCAAATTTGTAGAAAAGGTGTGGATCACTGAGGTTAATATATATGAAACTTTTCATGCTGGAGCTGTCACAAGGATATTGGCGAAGAACAAAGTAAATCAATGGGTTGAAATTTTTAAGGTGTCTCATGCACATTTGATCAGGAAGTCTAGGATATTTTCGCCCAAACTACAAGTGAGTTCTTTTTGAAAAAAAATAATTTCATTTATATCAATAAATACTATTTATCATTGGTTCTAAGATTCCTTATGCAGTGATTTTAATTTACTCTTTTATTAATCTGTTATAAAAAAAAAAAAAGAAAACTTTCTAAATATCATTAATTTTTGAACTCATTTTGTTAAGAAAAACTTTTGAAGGAACTTAATCCTATATCCATTTAAAAAATACCTAATATGCTATATGAAGGAAAAACGAATATTTTAAATCCCTTAAACATTACAAAATTGGAGCAGAACAAACATGGATTTCTTTAACATCAGACTTGGAATCAGTTGCCATGGAGGAGTAATCATCCACTGCCAACCGGTCATACCGTGTGCTTCTTGTCATGATCGGGAAATAACAAAATATCCGTCGACAATTCATTGTGTTTAAATAATAGCCTAACAAAAAGTACGAAAACCTTCAGTCAGCAATTGACTTATTGATAGATTGTATATAACTTCAGGTCAATGTATCGACCACAAAATTTACAAAACTGTGACAATAAACAAGACTGGTGATATTCTTTCCTCAGCAGTTTGTTAAGATCTTACCTCGTTTCAGAAATTGTTCACACATATGGCACTCTCTTGCGAATCAAATCATTTGAGAGATATAAACCCCTCATAAAGGTGATGAGGGTAAATTGCTGCATAAGTAAGAGAAGTTGGCCATTGACAAGTTAAAGGCATCGCGTCTATCACAAATCTTGGTTGTTATATTACCATTAACGTCCCTTTTAATAAGTAAAATATCCAAATATGAAACGAATGTGTCGAACTCTGTAGTATCTTTTATATCAACCCCACTGGGATATATCAAATCAACATAAGAATGGAAAGAACCATTGCTAATTTGTAATGGTTGATATATCTGAATGCCTAATTGAAGACATCATCAAATGTTTATTTTTTTTTCACGTAAACATTTTCTGCTTCAAATGGATGCAAAAATAAGTCTGCTGATAACTGGGCGCAATTGGTACCCATGGGAATTCCAACAGATTGTTGGAATTGTTTCTTCAACAATAAATAACAGTTTACAGCTCAACAAACTTTTTAAGCTCACATCGTTTTTCGCACAAATTAAGGTCACATTGTTATAATGTAATATTGTGTACTGAGACATCAAAATACATTTTAAATGTATTTGTTTACATTATTTGAGTTTTATTTCATTTACCAAAACATAATTTATACAAATCAATTGCTAGATCTTTGATATATTCTTGGCTGAAAAATAACAACTATTTCCATTTGATTTTTTGTGGTTTCTTGCCAATTGCAGCTGTCTTTTTGTCCGTTCTTTTGAAAGCAGTAGCTCTTTGCAGAAACATAGATACGGGCACAGTACAGCTACTGTAATTTGAATTTTCTGTACATTCGGGCTCTTTAGCACAGGGCGATAATAGTATTTTTCATCTGTTTTACTGCTTTGTATGTTACTAAGGTGGCATTTTTCAGAGTCACCTTCTAAAATCTAGAATCATGAAAGATTCACCCCACACCAAAATTTTAACGTTTCAAACTGTAAAAGCATAAGAATTTTCCATTTCATAGAAACAATTTATTATTTAAAAAAATAAAGAATATTTCATAATCCTACCCTGTAGTATGCTTTCTTTCTGCAATGTTATCTCTTTTCGGTGCTACATTTCGACAAAACCCAGATGAATATGGTAAATGAGCAAAGAATTTTAAAAAATACTCACCTTTAAGAAGAAATTTTAAAATTTTCAACTACATTGTATCAAAGAAAGCACGTTTTATATTATTTGTAAATAACCTATGGTAGAGGCCTATAGTAGAAACATCGTACCATTTATTGATAAATTCCCCTCTGAAACATCCACTTTCGAAACTTAAGATAATAATTTTAAAGGACATTTATACTTGACATTATATATGTAATATAACGTAGGGCCATGTCATCGTTCTGAGGTTCGAAAATAGTAATTTTTATTATAAAAATGTGACCTTAATTTGTGCGAAAAACCATGTGAGCTTAAAAAGTTTGTTGAGCTGTATATTACCAAACAAAATTATTTCTTATTCTTATAATTCTGAACACGCATTTCTAGAAGCAGCTGTGTGTAATTGATGAATGAAAAGCTTTTAATGAAATATTATTCTGTTCAGAAAGTAAATTTTCCTGTAAACGAGCTAAGAATCGAAGTTGATTGTTCCGTGGCCCGTTCATGGGTTGAGATTGACGCAGTTGAAATTGTTGGAGGTATTGTTTTAATTGTTTTAATCAAAATATAATTATGTTTTAATGTAAAGCAGACTGAACTGAATTCCAATATAAAATAAAATACAGAATAAATTATATGCAATATGAGACGTAAAAGAGAATTTTTGTAAATAATATGTTGCATATTTTTCAGAATGAAATGAATTTCTACAGATAATTGGTTTTATTCAGCAGACTTGAATAATATTTTATGCTCTTGACCGGTCTCTTCTTCTTCTTTTTTTTTTTTTTTTTTTTTTTTTTTGCACGAACATAGGTGATTGCCCAAACGAGTTTCAAAAACTCTGGGATACTTGTTATCTGATTAGAAAAGATAAAGTGTCAGCTGACTCAGCATTTGTAAGTAGTACACGTATAATTAAAAGATAAAAAGGAGAGGCCAAAGAGCATTAACTATAATAACTTCTAAAAATTATCAATTTGCTTCTCTGAATATTTCTCTGAATATCTTTAAGGCTAAATGTTTAGACACTGGTGGATATCTGGCAAACTTTGAAACTCTTGAAGAGGCTTTGCAAATGAAAGAGATTTTAAAGAAAATGAATACAGGTAATACACATTATTCCCCATTAGCTCGATTTGTAATGATTAAGGATGTCAACGAGTACCAGGTTAACTAGGTACTCCACTGAACCCCCGAGTATTGAAAATTAAAAATGGTAGTCGGTTACTCGGACGTACATTTTTTTCTCATATCGAAATTCATATTTTATCAAAAAACAAGTCAAAAATATCCTAAATATGCATAAGGTAATTAGCCTATTGCCATATACACCTGCAAAACGTCCGTTATTGTCTGTGGTTGTGTATATATACAGTTATTAGCGACAATTCTTTTGGTAAATGGATGTTCTTACCTATCGTGGTCTTAAAGTTTTGGATGACTTCAATGATTGTTTTCATTGTACATCGTTTAAGTTAAATTAAGTCCATTACATATAAAATTGAACATCATTGAACAAAACGATTGAAGGTCAGTTTCTGTTGTTAGTCACGGGAGTAACAAACAACGCATGAAATAATATCAGACTAGCGATCCCAACAATATCCGTCACTTCTTTGCTTAGCTTTTATTTTGTATTATTGTTTTATGGACTTTTGATTATGAATACTGTTCGTTTTATCTCCATTTTTTCTTTCATTTCGCTAGTCTAACATATAAACTTGCACAACAAATTGCCTTCCTTTTTTTCGTTGATCAAATAGATTTTAGATATAAACTGTTAACCATTTATAAGTCTGGGCATTTAAATTGTACCCCAAATCTCATTTCCGTTGGATTTGATGTTTATTAAAGCTAATCAACGTGAAAAAATAACATCTATTGGGTTTAACAGAGGTGATTGGGGCTCAAGAACATACTTTAATTTAAATTTTTACCGAGTTCCTTGGTACTTGATTGGAAAAATACGTCCGAGTAACCGATTGTCAAATTTTACCAATTTGACATCTTTGTAATCATGTATGTATTTGCTTTAATATACAACGATTAAGACTTGTACTAACCTTTTTTCATAAATCTTGAAAACTACTTTGAAAAAATATTGCTTTATATAATGGGATTCTAATGGACAGGGATTCACTTCTATTATGGGGGAAGAAACATCAACAGAAGAAAGACCGGTGGAGATTGGAGATGGATCAAACACGGACAAATGACTGAGATGAAATATCACGCCTTTGGCAAGGGAGAACCTAATGGATCGGACCGTTCTCCTCAAGACTGCATGTTCTTTTATGCTGCAGAGCGGTACACGTTCCACAATGTCTATTGTGATAATGGTACATATCTTGGTGGCTATATTTGCGAAGCTTGAAAATTGTTCGTTTCTTTAAAATGTAACTCATCTTAACTTTGTGTTGGTGTTTTTATTTAAAAATTAGAAAAAAAAAAGATCAGGATGAAAGGAAAGATAAGAGAGGCGTTTACTGCACATCATTTTATCATGTTCATCATTTTATTTTATATCAATCTACAAATGCTAGTGCAGTAGGTCCCTACACACATCACATATTGATGTCCTACTATCATTGTTAAAGTGGCGGAGATGTTGTTCATAATGGTGATGATAAAGACATTAAAAGTATGCAATCGTCTCGTCAACTTCCTCGTATGAAGTCATACGCAAAATATTCTGTCTATATAATGACCTTGCGTTCAAATAAAATCTACCTATGTCATAGGATAAAAAACATGGTATTTCATACAAAATTATGTACCAATTGTTTTATACTCAATAGCTTCAGGGATAAAATGGTCCGGTATCTATACCAACTTTGGAGAGAATTTATATAGGCTATGACAGATTTCAAGTCTAATCATGTTTAATACTGATTAGATAAACAAAGTTACCATACTTTGATTAAAGATTTGTTTTTAAATAAAATATCAATCTTCAGAAAAGAAATTAACTCTTTTATTTTCTAAACATTTTTTAATTGTCAGGGTATTGTAAAACCTTCTTTTTGAAATTGAACTGTTTTGGAATTTTAAAAAAAGGGCTTTATATATCCTAAAAGAAATACAACGCTAACTCTCGATTTCCGCCTACATTTTGGAACCATTTAATTCAATATAAATAGCAATTTGGCCATAAGATCTCTGTTTAATACAAAGAACAGTTCAATGGTAATTGATGACTTGTCTTAATACCAGCGCTAAACAGTAAATTTTCCATAATTCCAGCTCTTGAAAAAAGGACGGTAGACGATATTTTTTTTAATTGAAATCGGAGTTTCAGGCATCACTTTCTATTGAAATAGTCTTGGATATGATTAAATGTTCCTTATATATTTTCTTATATTTTAGGAAAATAAATAAAACATAAATATATCAATAAAATATAATGTTTCACTTGTAAATCGCTTTGAAATTGTTCGAAAATAAGCATTTTTATCGTTTTTTGGCAATTAAAATATATCCTCCCATATTACCTGTAAAAAGAAATTTTTAGTGTTTTAGAAATATTTTCCGTTTTCCATTAATGTCTTTAGTGAAAATACACAAGTTTTACCAAAATTGGAAATTTGTTATCTCTCTTTGTTTTCCCAAATAAGTAATGTTTTATGAAAAAACATGTAATTATCATTAAAAAATATTAAAAATTCATCGAATATGTTAACTTCTGAAAGTTGACTAGGACGTAGGCGGGAGAACAATACTATCGTTCGCAGTTCTTTTGCAATCTTGCAGATGATTAAAGAATATACAGAAACGAACGAAATTTATAATGTAATAACTGTTCATATTGATGTACTTAATGGTTCGAATTTCTGGAGTATGCAAAGCAGTGAAATCTAAGGTAAAGGGGAATATTAATTGGTAAATATTTTTATGTAAGGTGTTGAAGGATAATGCAAAATGAAGAATATGTCCTTTTTGAAGCTTTAAAAATAGAAGATGAAAATAATATATCTATCAAAAGTTTATACTAAGGACGATTACATTAAGATTTAACGTTCTGACTGTTCTCTTTAGAAACAAACTGAGCGCTGAATCTTCTTTCTGGTTACAAAGATGTGTATAGTGAGCGTCAAGTGTATTTTACGATGTAAGAGACATATATAATCGCTCAAAATATTTCTGTGATTGTTTTATTTAGCAAAAAAAATTAAATGAAGCTTTAAGATTAGCGTTAAAATTTCTACAAGGAGGTAAATTATTGACAAACTAGAGGAACTATGAGCAAGGAGCTCACTAAATGATACCCCCAGCATCCCATTATGTCCATGATTTGCTATATATTGTTTTACAGTGACGTATAAAGAGGAATAACTCGTGGTATCTAATGTTATTCAGAAGCCGCCATAACTCACGTCATAGGTAAGAATTTAATGGCAATGTCCTTGTTTTGCTATGGTAAACCTAAAATACGTGTCGGATCAAAAAGTAAAGTTGGAGGTGCACAATGGCAATATGTTATTAAGACTGTGTGAAAGTTTCATTAAATTTCACTCACTGATATAATAATAATAATAATAATAATAATACTTGTTTTTATATAGCGCTTTTCTAGCATAAATGCTACTCAAAGCGCTTTACAATACATTATTTCCCCAGCAGACCTTAACAATCCAGAATCTTTCTCAGTGCAAGCTGCCGTTATCAGCGCTAGAACACTAACATTCTGACAATATCTTTCACTGTCTATAGCCAGGTACCCTTTTTACACTTGGGTGGAGTGAGGAAATTCGTGTAAAATGCCTTTGCCAAGGACACAACGTCGGCTTGTCGCGGCCAGGATTCGAACCCACAACCTTTCGGTTTGGAGTCCGGCAACTTAGCCATTGGACTACCGACGCCACAAATATAAGAGGAGTTGCGGATAAGGGATGGGTACCCCAAAGCCTAACAGACAGACGGACTGACGGACGTACAGCTGGACGGACGTACGGACATGCCGATTACAGTATATCCTCCCACTTTTTAAGCGGGGGGTATAACAAGTTGATGAAACAAGAATATCAGCAGTCTCACTTAAAGTAATCATTTCGTAAGTTATCTTTGTTCGATACAATGACCTTGTCAGCAAATACAACTTATCATTGAGACAAATGCTGACGTACGTTTTTCATACTTATTATTAGCCTATTATTTATTCCGGAATTGACAACGGATTCTTCCGTTATTTCCCGATCATGACAAGGAGCACACGGCGAGAGAGACCGGTATCTCCACCATGGCACCTGATACCACCTCCGATGTTTTTGAGGTCCATGTTTGCTCTGCTCCTATTTTGTACTGTTTTATTGACTTGGATGTTGAATACTGTTCGTTATTTCAATATCCTTCGTTCATATATGTAGCAATTTTCGAATCTTTAAACTCTTCAGGCAAATCATGATTATTCAGTTTTTGCCCTTGTAAAAGATCAATTTGTATTGTCATACAAATAAACGATGATAATAATTTACCATCTGCTACCTATTGAGTAAAATTAATCAAATTATCTTTTTATCGATGTTCTGCTATGTGTTTTTGCTTTTTTTCCTCCAAAAAGGTTTTTAACTTTTATCAATTACATGGATTGCACAAGCTGAATCATTCACAAAACGATCTTTAAATTATGAAATTGCTATATAATTATGTCATTATTCCAAACCCAACATAAGTTAGAGGGGAATTAATTTTCTAATTCTGAGTGGTCAAACAGAGTAAACTCTTTTAGATTTTACAAAAATCGGAATCTTCAATTGTTTTATTGCATGAAATTGTTAAAGTATATATTCAAAGTTTGATCAACATAGTGATAATCTTTCAACGGATGGTAAATTGATCATTTTATATATGCGAAACAGTTGACTGCTTTTCAAAAATCCATCCAACTAGTGATCAATAGTTTTTGCATATTCAGCTGACGATTAATTGACAGCTAGTTCATAATTAATCATTTTTCATTGGTTACACATTCACCACTATCATTAAATCTGTTTATTACTCTTTATTACACTCCAGTACATGTACCACCAAGCGCACCTTTTATGATAATGCTTATGATAAAATATTTCCTAAATATTAAAAAGAGAATTGTTATGAAAGCATTCTCCCCATTGACATTTATGTTAATTGTCAATTTTGTAGGTTTACATCATTTTCCAAATATTATAACATAAAATTATATGTTGATAATTTGTCTATCAATGAAAATTTTATGACATACATGAAATAAAAAGGTAGTAGACGATTGACATAGTTTTTGTTTTATATAAAAGATGACAAAATTTATTTAATCCGAACATTTTTCGTGAAAAATAAAGGTAAGTGCAAGAAAAATAAATACTTCCATTAATTTATGACTCCTTTGTATCTTACAGATATTATATTTTTTCATGCAAAATATTTACACATACGAGTGATTTAATTTTAAGAGAGGACTGTTAAGAAGATTGTGAAATATTCATATAACAAATCAAGGCTTAGTAAATTGCGTATTTGCTTTCCAATGGTTTGCGGAAAGCATGCATGTTAAGACATTACATCCCCCTGTCGCTTTGAAAGAGTAATAATTATAATCTGCATAGCCAACATTCTATATTGTATTGATTTTCAAGTACATATAATTATTAAATTACATGTCTAAGTAAAAAAGATCTTATTGGGGGAAAAAATGTTTTAAGATGTTAAAGTCGCTTGTTCTCTCATTTGCCTTTATCATCGCTTACAGTGCACAGTCTTGTAGTGATTGCTATGTGAAAGGACAACTTTATTCAGTAGACTCAATTTTCAAGTTCAGTAATAGGTGTCTTCAGTATACTTGTCAATGCAGTTGTGACGGATCATATCACTGTCCGGCTTTCCTCACTAAGAACGACTGCCGCAGTCCGCCAAGAAATAAAAACCAATGTCAAAACTGCAAGGTTGGTAGAAGAAGATACGGACGTGGTCGGTTCCGATTCGATATGGATTGCTACCGATTTGATTGTGTTTGTAATTGTGATGGATCTTACAACTGTCCGTCATGGAGGACCAGCCTCTTCGCTAGCCAAGGGTTTCCAATCCGAAATCTACTCTACAACCCTTGGCAGATTTAGTCCTTTCAAACGGGAACTTTAATTGCGCCGCCTATCGCCGTAATTGAATTAAGTCCACTGAAGCTCTTTAATATTTGTCCAATGAACATAGCTGTAACATACGAAAATCAATATGACGTTTGAAACAATATGGCGTCCTCCATGCAATTTGATGTGGAATATTAACCCAACATCCTCATTCAGCTGTGGTCAGTGGGCACACCTCAAAAGTGGTAGAAAATATCGTTCTTCGTGGATTTTTTATCAAGAGTTTTACAACACTTTCTACATGATGCCGTATCAATTACCATCAATGAACCGTGACATTTGATTGGCTTAAATTCATGCACTTTAAATGCGGAACACGGACTTATGTGGTCCTTTCAATAATTCTTGAAAACATATATAATCGAAAGAAAAAAAAATTCAAATTAATTACTCCCTTGTTTTTTAGCATATATCACGTCCTAACTTTCAACCCTTGTAAATAATACCCTTCTTTGGCATAAAACACGAACATACTTTAATTCATCCGAAAATCGTCGATTAGTAAAAACTGGGACTTCGCAGCCAATCAAATTCGTTCGCGCGAGTTCTAAATTTTTCAGCCAAATCTGCCAAGGGTTGTAGAGTAGATTTTGGATCGGAAACCCTTGGCTAACGAAGATGGGAGGACCAGATACGTAAGTTAATATGAAACTGTCAAAGATTTTAAAGTTGTTTTCTTTTGAACACACACACACACACACACACAAAACATTGTTTTAATTACTTCTTTGGTTTTTATGTGTGATTACATGATATTTTTGCAAACAACATTTATTCAATAAAATTGAAAAACATTTTATATTGTACATACAGTTTTTTTTTTTTTTATTTTACTGATATTTTCCTATTGTAGCTGATGCCTGTACATGATTAGAAGGAAACACATACATAGGTATATATGTTTGTATTAGATTAATTAACACTAAATAATCACTTAAAAGAAAAATAATATGCTTCATTTTCCTTGTGTTACTCGGAAGAGCCCTCAACCGTGGGGCATGGACACTGATGAATTATGAAGCTAATTAGGTTCAATCTGAATAGCATTTTTTTTTACGAATAACAGACTGAAATAAATTTTAGTCGAAATTTGACACACATGTATATACACAAGATAGTCGAGTCTTCAAATGAATATTTGTTCACATCCCTAGCCAATACGAATGCGCGAGTGCACAGAGAGAGCTATTCAATTAAAAGTTATTAGATTTTTAAAATAAATTAGCCGGAAGAAGTAATCCAATTCTCCACCCCTACAAACACAGACATAAGTTGGTAGAAAGAGTCTATTTAGTGGCTTGTAGCGAGAAGTATCTTTCACCCACACCTCCTTTCAGGAATTATCTTTTTCCCCTGACAAAAAAAAAAACAAAGTTGAGTTAATATTTATCTTTCCTTTTTGTGTTAGTTAAAAGAAATATCTGAGTCGTATTATTCTTTTAAAGGGGTATGCCCCAACCCACATCATGTTTCAAAAAAAAAGAATTGCCCGTAAATGAGCTCTTTTTGATATATATTTCATATAATTGTAATAGTTAAATGTATCGCTTTTAACTCCTGAAAAGGGACGTCGTACAAGATCATTTAGGAAAGGAAATCATTGGAAAAAAAATTCAGAGGAAATCTTAAACACACCTTTAAAGGTTAAAGAAAAAGAAGCGAATACAAGGTGGAGAGAAAGAATGGAAAAGGCTTAAAATTTAATGCTTAGATTGCAAATATTTTGAGCATTTGCTATCCTAACCATTTTCATGCACAAGGCTGAGTTTGTCAGAGAGGATAATGAACAAATATCACCATTTTTTGGTGATGCTGTGGTAATAATTCTGTCTAGGATGGTGCGGTAAAGCAAAAGTTAACCTATTTAGAGATGAATTACACGAATTAATGCAATTTTTCAATTACATATAACTATATTTTTGAGGTAATTTTGAGTGATTAATTTGAAATGAATGGTCTGATTTACTTTTTTACATATGGTATTATTTTTTTGACAAATAGTGATAATAAACTAATGGTATGAATATTAAGTGTTAATTGTTTACTATAAAAGATAATGACCAAATATTTTCCATTCATTCATTGTGTAACCCTGTAATAAAGGTATGTACTTATCAAGTAAAGCCTAGATTTCCAGTAAGGTTATTATGCTTGTCTTCTTTTACTTTATTTTATGTTTCTTGTAATCATTTATGAATGGTAAAAGTAAAAATATCATCGAAAGAAATTTAAAAATTATCTGATGTCAGTTCCATCCTCCTATGACGTCACATGTTTTTTTTTTTTTTTTTTGCTATTTTTTTGCAAAATATATATATATATATCTTAATTCATAAATTAGAAAAAAAAAAATACTTTTGATATTTCAATACCGGTAGTTTTAATGCAAATAATTGTTGACTAAAAGAATTATAAAAATGTATATTTTCTTTATTTAATCAATTATTCAATCTTTTAAATTGTTGCCAAAAGCAGACACTCGTCATGCATCCAGGAATCATTTTATTATAATTTTAATCAGTTTTTTCCCATTGTTCGTAACACCTTTCAGTAAAAACGTACAATTTTTTCTCTGACAAATACTGTATACTGACAAATGTTGAAAAATTTGATTTTTGATAAAATTATTATAGAGAAACAAATTTTTAAAATTAATTTACCAGAGCCATTAAGTGAACTACTCCTTAAATGTCAAAAGTATGCTGTATATTGACACTTTTTACTTGTAAGTAAAGTAGGTAAAAGGACAAGATAAATGGGCATGAGGTTGGTAACCATGGCAATTTACAAATGCCACAGTGCCAAACAAAAAATATGCAAAATATCAGGTCCAAATCTCTTACAGTTTTTGAGATATAAGGTGTGACAGACAGAGAGACAGACGCCGGGTATAGTGATCTCTTACTACCGTTATGCTCTGCATGCGAAAAAAAAACTTTGAAAATTCGCTAAATGTACAGTTTTGATGAAAATGTGCTCTTTAACTTTTTTTTAAATATGAAAGTGAAGTAATAAATTTAATCTCACGCCCTCTGAATCAAAAAAATTCCATGCATGTCGTAAGAATAAATAAATAAATTTTTCTCATGCACATTTTTTGTCACGAAATTGTATGTATTTTTCCTTATTTTCTTTAAGAGTTGTAGAAAACACCAGTTTTCATTGAAATTTACTTAAAGAGGATATAAAGCATATGCATCGCCAAAAATCGTACTGAAAATGTGACTTTTATACAAACAATTTTACAACACAATATATCTTGAAATTGATATGGAGGTGATTGTAAGTGGTCATTGTTTTTCAAATGAAAATTACCCCACAAATAACACTTTTTCTGTTTTTTTTCTTTCTCTTTAAAGCTAAGAAATGTACCAAATTTACAGAATAGATCTTTTAATCTGCCATATTTTTTGTTTATAATTATATTCATATACTCAACCCATATGAAAGCAAATTTCATAAAAATTTGAACACAATAAATTTTTAAGGCCCAAATAAAACCAAGACCATACATCATTATGCACTTGTAATTGAAACTTGCGATATATGTCAATTACATGTATATTCTATATTGTTCCTTTTTTGCTAGATGATATTGTAATTATACATTTAATAGCCACCTATTGTTATGCAGATGAAGCTGCTGTTTCTCTTTGCCTTCCTTGCGGTCGTCGCTTGCACTGTTCAGTCCTGTAGAGATTGCTATAGCATGGGGAAGCGATACCGAGGAAATCAAACTTTCTCGTTGGTCTCTTTGTGTACTCGATACACTTGTAAATGCGGTTGCAATGGGATAACTTATTGCCCAAGGAGTCTTAGAAAGAAAATACCATGCGGAAGAAAACGAAGGAGTCAGAGGAATGATGATCACAGTTAGTGGCGAGGGTGGATGCAGCTGTCAGGTGGTTGCGATATTGTAAAGACTGTTATCGACACGAATTCCTCTGCTGTCCTTTAGCGGTGAACAGAGACAAATGCTTCAGTTGTTCTTTTGTAAAACTATATTTTATTACAGTTTGAATAAATGAACTTTGCAATCTGCAATCAAATTTGTATTTTTTCAAAAATTATCATTAATACAACATATGCATTTTTTTTTAAAATTAAAAAATACTTTCTTTTTGCTAAGAAGAGGGATCTGATACAAAATAAGAAAAGAGATATCGAAAACAATGTCTGCAGTTTAAGTTTCATTCAGAATAATTATCAAAGCAATAGTAGAATATCACTAACATCTGGATAATGTAATGGTTGGCAGCACTTAAATTTCAAATGAAGTTCGGTAAGCTGCTGTCTGGTAGATGTGAAACTTATCATCTCTGTCGAAGTAAATGTCATATTATGCGGTAATCGTATTGTAATTCAACATTGTGACTACTTAAACACCAAAAATCTACCAATGCAAATTATATTGAAATAAGCAGTAATGTCTTCTACAATTGCATAAAAATGTATCAAAACTATAATGATTTGACGATAGTTAACTGTGTATAGTTATATTTATTGTGTATATTTGTATTATAATGATATCAAGTATTGTAAAGTACGACATGATATTGTATTATTGAATTTTGCGCCATTGTATGTTTCATTTTTAGAAGAGAAACGACTCAAAAATCTAAAAAGGTTGAATTAAGCACTAAGTATTTAGAAACGACCGTGGTGGAAATAAAAAGTAAAAGTAATGAAATTTTGATGACTTAAATACTGTGTATGCATATGTACATCTATTTATACATGATCTACATAGTACATGTTAAGCATAAAAGAGAAATGATGTATTGTTCTCTCTCTATCTCCTTTCAATATTACGCTAACGTGCTTACATTTTCTATAATATGTCTACGTGCCAGGAATAAAAATATACACATCTAAGCATTTTTTTTCCAACTGACATCTGCATCGGCCGTAAACTTTAAAGGTTTCTGATTTGAAGATAATTTGCTCTATGAATGGTAATGAATAGGTAATGAGCTGTTGATATGACTAAATGCAGTAATGGTTTTCTATTAAATAAAACTTCATGCTTCTATTTTTACACTGTGTATTGGAGCTCGTAAAAGTTAAGATATGTGCAAAAATACAATCGGTTAATCTCTGCGTTGTCAATTCTTAAGCTAATGGAAAAGATTGACAAGTAAATCAAGTTTAAAAGAAATTTATAATTGTCATCAGATTCGAATTCATGTAAAAATTTGATGTGAAACTAGATGCTGTCATGAGACAGTAATACCCGCACTAAGGTGTTTACCTCTAAATGCACACTTCTTCATATTGGGCTTTACCAAGGAAAAAGTCAATATAATTCAATAATTTACATAATACATGTATTCATCAAATTGAGCATCATATGCTCAGGTGACCATGTGATCCATGGGCCTCCATCTAATAGGTATTTCATATTCTTAATTCATTACCAATCTGAAAATAAACAACAGAATTAAATTAATGATGTAAATTAGGTTTGATAAAGGGGGGGGGGGTTATAAATTTTTGGCACATAATTGGAACTTTTTAAATCTATTTTCTCATATCTATAGATCAACAACAAATAATATTATTCAAATTAGTGTAAAGCGTTTTTGATGAATTTTTCAAAATGTGCAAAGTTTATTTATATTTGGTTAGGCAGTTCTAAACTTCTTGAAAGCTGCCATATACATAATCAATTTAGTCAACCCCCACCCCTCTCCCATCAACACACACACACACACACACACACCCTCACACACCCTCACACACACACACACACCTCCCCCCCCCCACACACACACACACACACAAAAACACACCTTATTTGCCTGTTTTTGGAAATAGGCCTAGATGGCAAAGTTAAGATAAAACATCTTTTGTAAATGATAATTTTCAATTTTTATTTCTTGAACTATACATGTATCTGAACACCTGCATCACATTGGGCTTGCGTCACGTACCGAACTTAAGTACTAGTTTTACCATTGGCATTATCATATCTAGATTTCACTGCACGTGCAGTAGGCTACTAGTGTGGTATACACATCATTGCATATATGTCAGTAGGAATTATTTCATTTTGTGTTTTAATTGGATTATATTTCATGAAGATTACAGGACCTAAATAATGACAATCGGTAAGTACAAAGTTTTGGTATAGATTTGGGTAAAATAGTCTGAAATGCAAACGGTTAGGTTCAAGTTTAAAGGATCAAAGGTCATCCGATGCTGCAATAGACGAATTT
Source organism: Saccostrea cuccullata (assembly GCF_032062105.1). Lineage (NCBI taxonomy): Eukaryota > Metazoa > Mollusca > Bivalvia > Ostreida > Ostreidae > Saccostrea > Saccostrea cuccullata. Next base: position 73,981 of record NW_026938072.1, read on the forward strand.
GATATTCTGAAGAGTTATCCCCCGTTACATTCAGTTACAAGATCCAGAATTTTTTTCTGGGACTGGGAGGGAGGGGGGTTTCCAGACCAAAATTTCCTGAGAAGCAAAAAAAAAAAAAAGTTATGGTTGGGTCTGTTATCTAGGGTGTAGGGACACTTAGGGCATCCAAAGTCATTTTTATTTCCTCCAGTATATATTATAGTCCTGCAAATTCCGGGGGGGGGATCTCCCAATCCACTCCCTGTCCCTGTAATGACAAATGATCATGTGACTCCTATATAGTTGGAAAGTTTTTCCATTTGACTATCCATAATTTTGTTTCTTGTGTTATTATGTTATGTAAATTTAATGGTATAAAGGTTATGAACCCCAGGAGGTCATTCCCACTCTCCTAATGAGCTGGAAATGTTAACAATATGACTGCATTAAATTAAATAAAAGTGCATCAATGATAAGATTACTTGACATTTTATTCATGAATTTGTGTCATCCTATCTTCCTAGAATTAGGAATGAAAATCATTCAGAGATGGCTCACATTAAACTATTTGTATAATTTTTTTTTTAAAATGTAAAAACAAGTAGTAGTTTGCATACATAAACAAACAGGGGTGTGGGAAGGGGTGAGGGGAAGGATCGAGTTAATATTTCTTTATGTCTTAATGGTTGAAAACTCCTAAAATGAATGTTGACCTCAAATCTAACTTGTCCTCATTATTTTTCAAGTGGTGGTGTCTCCATATGAGTGAATAATTCCTGAGAGGGATGTTCAACAACAAACAAAATGACATAAAAACACAATATTGATTTGCTTTAAGAAATATGCAGGGGATTTTTTCCATCATAAATCTTCTCAAGAACAGCAAGGGCATTATTGTTCTCCGTTTTGGGGAAAGGGAGGGGACATTAAATCTCAATTGTCTGTCAGTTTGTCCATCTTATTGAGAGCTAGTATGTGCATCTGTCACAATAGATTTAACCTTGGTCATAACTTTTGAATAATAAGAGATAGTGCTTTCATATTTCACATGTACATTACCACGAAACTTTCTAAATATACCATGATTTTTTAACCCAAGTGAGACCTTGACCTTAAAGTTTTACCTACTTTCCAAAGATAACATTTTAAATTGATCAATTTGAAAGAGAAAAAAAAGGGCATTCAAATTATACATGTTTATTACATGTGAAAAGATTCAAGTTTTTTATGCCACACCATGATTAGGAATACATGTATAGTTTTTGTCATGTCCGTCCTCCACCCTTCCATCTGTCTTTCCATCGGGCTCACAGAAACTTTCTAGATATTTTTATCAAAGTTCATATGTTGATGCATACTGATGTAAATATCCAACTGCAGCAATATTTTTTGACTTTGACTTTTCCTTTGACCTACACTTAACTTTTCTTTAAAGAGGCTGGGTGGTTGTGGCCATTTTAAGACTATTTTGATCTCCTTTAGAGGAAGAGCTCCATATAAAGATATAATGAAATGATCAAATTTTAAAACTAAAATTTATGAAATTTTTCTTTGCCAAATGATAGTTGACAGCTTCAGATATCATATCCCAAAATTTAAGTTATAACTGGTGGTTGATAAAAAAATAATTTGTTGACCCCCTAGCCTCCTTAAATTACTGTTTAGATTTATTTTTAAAAAACCATTCAAGTTGTGTAATGAAACTACACATGATCATACATACTGATGGAAGCTTTACAATGCTTCACTCTTTTTTACCTTGACCTTTCCTGTGACCTTGACCTCACTTTTCTAAAATTAATGTCTAGATCAGTTTTGAGTAAACAATTCATAATATATTTATCAAACTTCATATGCTGATACATACTGCTGAGAGCTATTAATACATCAACTTATTTTGACCTTGAATTTTCCTTTGACCTTGACCTCACTTTTTAAAATATGTGTTTATCTAAGTTTTAAATAAACCATTAATTATAGTTTTATCAAACTTCATATGCTAATAGTAAATTCATACTGATGTAAGCTTTTCAACTGCAACAATTAACATTTTGGCCCTAACCTTTCCTTTGACCTCTCTTTTCTTAGAAAAAGTGTTAAGCTCAGTTTCATTAAATCATTCAAGATATTTTTCTCATACATAATATGCTGATGATTTCATCAAAAACTTCACCTTGCACATTTCTCTGACCTTGACCTCCATCCTTTTTAACTTGTATTTCACTCAGTTTTAAAGAAATAATTTAAGACATTTTTATGTTTAGCATACACTTATACATAATTTGGTGAGAATTTATAATCTACATCCAATTTATTTAGATTTTAGTTTCAATTCTAAAGAAACTGTTCGAGATATTTTCAACAAACTTTATACACTAATACAAATTTTCCTGTAGCATAAGTAATATACATCCAGTGGGACATTCTTGTCCTATAGACATATTTCTAGTTTAAAGCTTATACATAAAATATTAGGGACGTTCTAGAATGCAGGGTGATTAAAAATATCAAATATTTAAAAAAAAAAATCTACCCCCATTTTACCCCCCGGGCAAAATGAAAATTCCGAAACCTTACTGCACATCTACATGACAACACCAACCATCTCTTAAAAGATAACTAGGCTACTGAGTCAAATGTAAGAGGAGTTCAGGGAAAACGGGGCTTCTTGCATGAAACACGTCATTTTTCGACCCCCATTTGACCCCCTGGGGGCAAAATGAAAATTCCGAAACCTTACTGCACATCTACATGACAACACCAACCATCTCTTAAAAGATAATTAGGCTACTGTGTAAAATGTAAGAGGAGTTCAGGGAAGCCGGGGCTTTTTGCATAAAAAAAACGTCATTTTTCGACCCCAATTTGACCCCCTGGGGCAAAATCAACATTCCGAAACCTTACTGCACATCTACATGACACCACCAACTATCTCCCCAAAGATGATTAGACTACTGTGTTAAATGTAAGGAGAGTTCAGGCAAGACGGGGCTTTTTTCATAAAAAACGTCATTTTTCGACCCCCATTTGACCCCCCGGGGCAAAATCAAAATTCCAAAACCTTACTGCACATCTACATGACAACACCAACCATCTCTTAAAAGATGATTAGACTACAGTGTAAAATGTAAGAGGAGTTCAGGGAAGACGGGGCTTTTTGCATAAAAAACGTCATTTTTCGACCCCCATTTGACCCCCTGGGGAAAAATCAAAATTCCGAAACCTTACTGCACATCTACATGACACCACCAACCATCTCCCAAAAGATGATTAGGCTACTGTGTAAAATGTAAGAGGAGTTCAGGGAAGAAAAGTGTGACAGACGGACGGACGGACAGACGGACGGACGGATATGAGTAACAACAATATACCCGAACTTTCTTTAGAAAGTGCGGATATAATAATTCGTTTCTATTGTACAATTTTTATCCCGAGTTTCGCATGCTTTGCTAACGACTTACAATGTAAAGCTTTACTTTCATATTTCGTTTTTAAGAAGTTCTATACATATAATGCTTTTAAAGTACAACATATTCCCTGTCTCTCTCTCTCACTGCATTGCAAGGTCGATTTTAAGTTTTATTTTTAAGTTATGTACCTAGCTTTATATGGCCAATTCATATAGAGAGTTCCCAAGGCTATATATAAACATATTTGTTACGATATCACATGACCTCGTTGATCACGTGACGGTCATTTTTATCTTGGTAAAGTGCTTCACATAAATCGCTTCGGCGCAGCCCTATAACACAATTATTTATACCTTTTTTGTAAATAAATGTGCTTGGGAAAAGTTAAACTATTACTCTGGTACAAAATATTTTACAATAACTTCAACTTACCTACAAATCTGAGGGTATTTTCCACCTAACGTCGACACCTGCTGAAAATCAAAACCATCATACATTTTTCCCAAGCAATGTTCAGTTGGAGGGAAAACCTCTCTAACAAATTTTCACAAGAGACCTCAAATTGATCCTCATTTATCACCTGCGTCGGGCTCTTTTTTGCACAAATTATGAATCCTGCTTCTATCCAAGAGTATTTATACAAAAGGGCAAATATCAAACGTATATTCTCATACATATCTTAAACACGCTGTCTTGTAAGGAAGACAAATAAAACAAAGTTATCTAAATTATTCGGATATATTAGATTTTTTGAAAAAGATTAAGACACGTTTATTTTACACTAGCTTTTTGAAACTTTATATGCAGTTTGAAATACGGTGTAAAGTTTATGACACTCTCCCCATCATTACAGCTCAAGTTTGCAGTGACTTGACGTCATTTTCAATTATGACGTCATGCATTTGTAGTTCAGAGAAGTGCATGCACAGTGTACACTGCGATATTCTCTGGGAAACTTTATCGTACCTGTGTATCTCTCAGAATGAAATTTCAGTTAAGAAATTATTTTTACAAGCACTGCAGATCAATAATATTATTTTCAACTATTATTCATAATTTGTCACTCATTATTATGGTACATGTGTACGTCAACGATCAAGGAAATGGAGTGGAAATCCTTATAACAGCAACCATTCAAACGAATGAAATATATTTCACTTAAAATAAAGCATTTAAATTTATGTTTTAATTTTTTTTTATTCATTTCACTTATTTTTTAATTTTTTCCGCATGGAAATATGAATAATTACATAGATTTTTCATACTCTTGATTACAAAATCAACAAATCTAGTGAAAATATCACATTCAGAATGTATGAATTTCATATACATTTTTACATATTTACGAAAATATGGTAATTACACGCATATGGTCTCTACAAAAAGTGTTAGCTACCTTCTAGTTTATATAAAATCATTCTTCTTCAAATATAATAAAACTATAATTTTAATAAAAAAAAGTATTTTTATTAATTGTGGGAACGTTCAACTTTTGATTCTTTCATATGCTGAGGTTCTTTCTTCTCCTTCTTCTTCTTCTTCTTCTTCTTGTCGCTTTCGTCGTTTGCAGCGCTCAGACGTGTGGGCATTGCGCTGTCAGATGGTGGCAATATCCAGGAAATTCTTATTTTAACATGAACAGTGGATGTTTAAAGATTTCCTGTCAATATCATTGCAATGGTTCCTATAATTGTCCCTCCTATTTAAGAGAGAACATATGTCAAAATCAACCAGGAAATCTAAACAGATGTCAAAACTGCCAGGTCGATGGAAGAAAATACGGACATGGACGATTCAAATTTGATACCAATTTGACTGCTACTGTAATACCCAATGTGGGTAGGGCCATACCCGTTTAAAAGAATAATACGACTCAGAAATGTCAGAAATGTGACGGCTCTTACAACTATCGAGGACAAGAAACTTATGCTAAACAATAACAAACAAAGGCTCTGAGATTTTTCGCATCAAAACTAATAGTTTATGCTCTTCAAGTAAAATAAATTTTATTTATAGTCGGCGTGTAAAAACGATGTATCAGATCACATGAGCTGTGATACCTCTTTAAGCAACTATTATTGGTATTTGTGTACTAAATCCATGATAGTTTACCTTATTATAAGATTTTATTATTGCTTTCTCTTTTACAGACTAAATCTTTTGCAACTGAAGTTTAAGAAAAGAATCCAACTGCTAATAAACATTGCAAAAGCTTAGGAAAAATTAAAAGAAAAACATTTTGAAAACTTAATGAAATTCAAATAGATGCAAAGCATGAAATGACAGGAATTATGTTCCCCTGACAAAACAAAAAAAAAATAAGCTGTGTTATAGTCCCCTCTCTGCCCCTTGCATTGTTTTTTTTTTTTACTTTTTGTGTTGGCTAAAAGAAATTTTTGAGTCGTGTTATTCTTTTAAACGGGTATTGCCCCACCCCCATTTGGTATTAAAGAAAACATTGTCTCTAAATGAGCTCTTTTAAAGTATGTTTAATATTGTAGAATTTATATATTGCTTTTAACACCAGAAAAGGGAAAAATCGTATGATATGCAAGCTGCTTAATATGTAGGAAAAGAAAGCTACATAAAAAAGGTTCTCAGAGGAAGTCCTAAACACACCGTAAAATGTTAAAATAAAGAAGCGAAAAGATGAGGGAAAGAGAGAAAAAGAGGCTGGAAGTGCCTTAACGTTTAAGTGCTTAACTTGATTGCAAATATATTTAGACTTATCAGTCATTGCTATCCTATCCATTTTCATGTACAATTAAGGTTGAGATTATCCAAGAGGTTCTATGCTGAAAGAGCAAAGGTTAGCCTACTCACAGAGAAATAACGCTAATTCATGCATTTTTTTTAAATTAGTATATTTATGAGATAATTTTGAGAGATATATTCAAAATGAATGGTGGGAAATTTTTTCTATATTTTCAAATATTTTTTGAAAAACAGTAATTATGAACAGATAGTATGCATATTAGATGAAAATATTTAACTATTAACAAAACAAATTGTTTACAATCAACCTTTCACTGAACCTTGTAATAAAGGTAATCACATGTATACGTCAAGTAAAATCTAGATTTCCAGTAAGGTTATTATGCTTGTCTTTTTCTGCGTATTTTATATTCCTTGTAATCATTGAAAGTGCAGCCAGGATCTATATAATTATGTTAATATTTCAAAGCAAAGAAAAGATATAGCGGATTTATTTTTCTAACTCTGAAATGTAAATTAAAGTACATTCTTCAAGATTTCACAAAGAATTGGAGTCTTTAACTGTGGTCAACTGTTTTCTTGCATGAAGTCGATAAATTATTAGCATTCAACTAATGGTAAATTCGTTGAAAAGCATTCAACCTATAGTCTTTTAACCATTTTATGGAAAGCAGTTCAGTATGTTTTTCATACATGTATATACATCAAATTAGTGGACAGCAATTCCCGCCTAATCAGTTGACGATTAATTAGACATTTCCAGAGTTCGCGGTCTCGAGCTCGTACTCGTACATAGATATAGGGATTCTTAGGGGTGCGTGTCAAAAAAAAAAATGATGTTGAATAGATAATCGTATTAACACTCATAAGTAAATATATGCTACCGCTCTCTAATTTAATGAGGGTAAGACATTTAAAATGTTCAGAATATTTACACTATATATAACAATTTGACAAACGATACGTCTCAAACTTTTCAACCTTTCATACGACCCCTCTTTGTTATCAGCAGGTAAAGTCCGAGTCCCAGTCCGAGTTCGAGCTCGCTATACTGGAAATGTCTATTAAGAGCTTGTTGACGACTAGGCATTTTTATTGGATGCACATTCACAACTATCATTTAATCTGTTTATAGCTTTATTTACACTCAAGTACCACCACACGCACCTTTCATGATAATGATTATGACAAAATATTTCCTAAATATCAAAAACAGAAATTGTTATGAAAGCATTTACCCCACTGACATTTATATGAACTGTCTATTTTGTAGGTTTATATTGTTTGTCGAATATCATAGCCTAATAAAATGTTGATAATTTGTCCTCCAATTATAATTTTTATGACATACATAAAATAAAATTATGGTAAATGATTGATAACTTTTTTTCTATAAAAGATGGCAAAATGTATGTAATCCGAACATTGGACAGATTTCGTGAAAATTAAAGGTAAGCGCAAGGGAAATCCAAACTTACATTAAACTCTGAATACCTTGTCATCTTACAAATATATATTTTTACATGCAAAAAATTTACACATATATCAAAATGTGTACTCGTAATTTGATTTTAAAAAATGACTGTTAAGAAGTCTCCAACAAAATTGCATTCATGTCACATATTAGGGCTAAGTAAATTAGATATCTACTTTCCAATGTTTTGTGAAAATTATACATGTAAAGACGTTACATCCGCCTGTCTTTTTGAATGAGGAATAATGTACTATATGTATAGCCAACATTCTATATTGTATTGATTTTTAAGTACACTTAATTATAAAGTTATAGTTATAAAGTTAAAATATAAGTAAAGAGACTCTTATTGTGAAAATAAATGTTTGTAGATGTTGAAGTTGCTTGTTCTCTGCTTTTCCTTCGTCATCATCTGCAGTGCACAGTCCTGTAGAGATTGCAATGTGGAAGGACAACTTTATTCAGGGGACTCAATTTTTAAGTTCAATATTGGGTGTCTTCATTATACCTGTCAATGCAGTTGTGACGGATCATATCACTGTCCGGCTTTCCTCACTAAGAACAACTGCCGCAGTCCGCCAAGGAATGAAAACCAATGTCAAAACTGTAAGGTTGGTGGGAGAAGATACGGACGTGGTCGGTTCCAGTTCGATAGGGATTGCTACCGATTTGATTGCAACTGCAACTGTGATGGATCTTATAATTGTCCTTCATGGAGTACTAGATACTTGTGTTGATATATAACTGTCGGGATTTTGAAGTTTTTCTTTTCAACAAAAAGAACAATATGTTTAATTAATTACTACATTAATTTTATGTTTAATTACTCTGAATTACATTTTTTGAAATCAACATTTAATTAATAAAATTGAAAGACATCTTATATTGTCCATGGTGTTTTACTGATATCCTCCGGCTGTTGCTGATGTATATGATAAGGAAGAAACATGTTGATAACTATAATTTGGGTATATGTTTATATTAGATTAACACTAAAGAATCATTCAAGGTGAAATAATATGCTTCTTGGTACTCTGACTAACCATCCATTGTGGGACGTGGAGACTTTTCCTGCGAATGAGACTTATAAATCGAGGTCCCGTGTAGGCGCTGGCACGAAAAGGACCCCTCCCTGTTAAATGGCAGTAAGAGATGAGTTTACGTCTAAAATTGTAGCTCTTCACTGGCAAGCGATAGCATTTCCCTATGAGTGAAATATTCCTTTGAGGGACTTTCCACAACATAAAATCAATTAATCAATCGTACCAGCCCTATATACACAATCTATATTTTAATTATTCGTATTAAAATGAATGCAGTCTATTTTTAATAATATATTTTTTTTAATAATTCATTTAAAATCATACAGGGGAAACGTACAAAAACTTATAATGCATAAAATTCAAAGTGGTTAAGATTAGTAAACAGAGGATGCCTGTATGTACCACTCTTTTGTACTTGGATCCACTTTTTGTATTTTCAGGGATTCAGGTTTCTTGTCCTTTTAACAAAGAGCTAGAGTTACTGACAATCGAGATGTGTCTTTTCGCCAAAATAAATAAGAAATTTATATAGATACTGCTTACTTTTAGCTTTTCATTATTATTATTTCGGATGTTAAACACATGTCATACATGTACAATACTTTTTCAAAAAAGAAATTTTACAGTATGACACAGTTTATTTTTATTAGAACCGTCCGTCTGTCTGTATGAACGTCCCTCGGTCCATTTGTCTGTTACGTTTTGGGGTACCCCTTTTCTTATCCGCAACTCATATCTTACCGTTGAATAAAATTTGATGAAACTTTCACTTGAACTTTATTACATATTGTCATTGTGCGCCTCCCATGTTACTTTTTGATCTTACACATTTTGGATTTCCGTCAAAAAAAACATGGACATTTCCATTATATTCATATGGGAGACGAGGGTATCACTCAGTGAGCTTAGAGCTTATAATACCTGTAGTTGTCAATGAATGTTTTGTTTGTAATATGAGAGCTGTTATAGTACACATAACTTTTTTTCCCTATTATGGCATCTTTTAAAATGTGTCCAAACGTAGACCAAAAATACACACGCAGTTTATTCTTTTTGTACAATTAACAGAGCGTATTATCAAATGAACATTGATACATTAAGAAATTAATAAGATTCAATCTAAATAACTACTGAACACCAAATTTTAACAAATAATGGACTAAAATAAATTTTAGCTGAAAGTTGGTACAAATGTATACAATACTGAGCATTCGAATATTCGATCACACCGGTACCCTAGCATTCTGTATACGTATGCACGAACGTACAGAGAGGGTGATTCGGGAGTTATTCAATTTCAAAGTTATTAGATTTAGCGAAAGATGTCGGTGGACCAATCCTACAAACACACAAAAAAGTTGGAGAAAGAGTCTATTTAGCGCCTTGAAACGAGAACCACACCTCCTTTCAGGAAATATGCTTGTTTTCCTGACAAAGGATTTTCAAGTTGTATAATAAACCTTCTCGCACTGAATAATATTTATCTTTCTTCTTTTTGTTCCAAAAAAAAGAAATATCTGAGTCTAATTTTTCTTTTAAACGGGTATGGACCCATCCACATTATATATCAAAATAGTATTGCCTCTAAATGAGCTCTTTTAAAATAGATTTAATATTGCTGAAGTTATGCATCGCTTATAACACCTGAAAAGGGACATCGTATGATATGCAAACTGACTAAGTTGGATAGGAAAGCTTTTGAAAAAGTTCTCAGAGGATGTCTTAAACACACCGTGAAATGTTAAAAAAAGAAGCAAGACAAGCTGGAGAGAGAGAGAGGTTTAAAGTTTAAGTGCTTAGCTTTTTAAAAATATTTGGAGACTTTTCAGTAGTTGCTATCTTAACCATTTCCATGTGCCACTAAGGATGAGTTTGTCAAAGAGGTCATTGCACAAATAACAATAGAAATTTATTTTTACCGCTAATATTTGAGTATTTTTGTCCAGGATGATGTAGAAAAACAAAGGTTAACCTATTCAGTGAGAAATTACACAATTTTATGCAATTTTTCAATTTAAGTATAACATAAATTTTAGTTATTTATTTGAAGTGAATGGTGGGAATTTTTTCTACATATACAATTATTTTTGACAAACATTGATAATGAACAGATGGTATGAATATTAGGTGGAAATGATCTATTATATAAAAAAACCCAAATGTTTTCCATTCATTCTTTTGCTGGACCTTGTAATAAAGGTATGTATATTTCATGATCAAGTAAAATCTAAACTCTGAATGAGGTTATATTGCGTATCTTATTCTTTTAACGTTATGTTAACTTTATGTTAAAATCGAATAAATAATATCATTCTATAATTTATGTTTGATAATTTGAGTTATTTTTTTTTATTGAACAATGCAAAACTTTTCATTATCTGATAAACTGGGTATGTTCAAAACACTGGGTACATGTACACATGCTGATTTTTTGTCTAAGAATATGCAGTACTGCTAGATTTTTAAAGTTAGAATACGTTGCGTATATCTTTGATTAATTGATTGATTGATTTTACGTTGTTTAACGTCCCGCTCGAGAATTTTTCACTCATGTGGAGACGTCATGTCGGTAAAAGGCTTTAAATTTAGACCGATACTCGGCACTCAGGGATGATGAACATCAAGTATTCTTTATCGTGCCAGCGCCTACCGTAACACGGGACCTACGTTTTAAAGGTCATATACGAAAGACACGTGATCTTCCCTTCTAGTGCAGAGCGCTTGGCGATGGAACAGTCACTAACCATATTAACGTCTTAGGTTTGACGAGGCATCGAGAACAAGAATCAAACCAGGGCCTTCCGATCACGAAGTGAACGCTCTACAACTAGACTACCGTGATCGGACTTTAATTAATTGAAAGCACTGTTACAGTTGATTAATGTCCATCTATTTCTAAAATATTTGTACAAGCCTTTGCAGACAAAAGGGCAAAACGATTAATCAACAACTGAGTCTAAATATGAGCCTATTCTGACAGAAAATCACTTTAACGTATGGAACGTCATCATGAAAAAGAAACAAATAAAGACTATTTTAATGAATGTTTTAGATATCTTCAAATGCAGTTCAAAGATTTTTTTTTCTAAATAATTGGATCATTTTAAATATTTTCCGATTAATTCCGATTAATATTTAGTTTTTCAAACAGCAGAAGACGTCAGTGTGTTAGTAAGTAAGTACATTTTATTTTCAGCCGGCTTTTGTACAATGAGCAACAAATAGCATGTGCTCTTTAGACGTTTAAATAGACTTTCACAACTAAAAATATCAAAGAAATGGCAAAGATGCATCATTAATTAATAAGGTATACAAAACACGTTGTTCAAATATTCCACATATATATTATATTTTAAAAAACAAAATTCGAAACAGCCGAGTATTTTTTTTTAAAAATGTCATCCACATTTTTGCATTTGAAGAGAAACAAGAATTTAAAAAGTGATGATAAATATCATAGACATAGTAGCATATTACAAGCATATTGAGCACAACATTAAACGACAGAAACAGCTTAAGGATATCCGATTCTCAGCCAGGAAGGATGACTCCAAACATTAATATTTAATTTAAAAAGCGTAAAGATAAGGCTTAAAAATAAACATGCAACATGCAACAATTTTTATTTTATTCATCTTTATATGAGTCAAGGTTTATAGAAGTCTTAGAAAAGGTCTTATAAAAAGTTGACATTTGTACGCCCCCAAAAGGAAAAAAAAATAAATACAGTTTTAGAGAAGTACATGTAATATTTTCTTGAATCAAGCCTTAGATATCAATACTTTGTAGCATTATATGAAATTAGAAGTGATTTGTGATTTGTGCTATTTCAAAGATAGCAAAAACCTTCTACATTATGTATTATATAATACATGAAGGAAATCAAAGATATAAAATACCAAAAAAGTATAAAAATCACGACAATTTCTCTGAATGCCTGGATACCTATTTATTTAACCTAAAATATTTTCGTTGATCAATTTGCAATTAGAAAATGCATAACTGATATTTCTATTCGCTTTTTTGGAATATATATTGGAGATTTGACAATTTTCCCTATATAATATGATTAACCTTAATGTGTAAATTAAAAGAAATACTGTGGACAAATTTACATTACTTTTTGGATTCAGAGATATTTTAATGATAATTTTTGATTACTTAACTGCTAATTTTATTAACCTGAGGATCGGACTACCTTAAAATGACATCGTAGTAATGCAGTACATGTTATGAAAAAATGGCAAATTGTTATACTTTTTAAATGAGGTAGAAAAAAGTGCCGTAATGTCAAAATAAAGTTTTATATCACGATACAAAAGAAGTTCAGAAAATGATTAAAAATGAAGTATTACTGTATAGCAGATAAAAGGCTTTAAAAAATTCAATGAAAAACTGTAGATTAAAAAGAACAAGTTGAGTTTGTGAAACACTATGCACTAGGAAGCAACAGAGTTCGAAAAAGCTATTTTTAGCAAATAGGTCACAGTCAAGGTCACACGATCAGAATCCTCGCTGTCATTTAAAATCACTTAATTTAGTGGAGTATGCATGCAAAATATGATGTTCAAAAGTTATGGCGAAAATTCGAAAAGGCTATTTTTAGCATATAAATTAAGGTAAAAAGTTCATTGACCTTGTTATTATTTGAATGAACTTAATTAGTGGAGTATGCATATCAAATATGAAGTCTCTATCTCCTACTGTTCAAAAGTTATGGCGAAAGTTCGAAAAAGATATTTTTGGCATGTAGGTCACAGTCAAGGTCAATAGGTCATTGACCTTGGTGTCAGTTGTAAGTGCTTTATTAGTGGAGTATGCATACCAAATATGAAGTCTCTTTCTCTCACGGTTCAAAAGTTATGGCGAGGGTTAAAGTTGACAACACGCAGACAGACAGGAACAATATACTCCCCGAATAAATTCGGGCGCATAAAAATTGTGTTTTTTTGGTATGTATGTTGTTCAACGCCCCTCTAGTAAAACTTTCATTTATATGCAGACTCCACTACTTTCCAGTGGAAAGCTGCAAATTTCTGTCCTTTACTCGGCACTCAGGGCCATTCAGCAGGGAGAGATTTTTTTGTGCCAGCATCTATTGCGATACATGTACAGAACCTCGGTATGTTTATACGGCCTTAGCGGAAAAACCAGTTTCCATGTCCCCCTGTGGGATTTTAACCCACGACGTAAGGTTCAACTTCTTCGCCACTATAGAGCAGACGCGCTAACCACTGCGCCATGCAGGCGACAGAAAACTTGTGAAAGAATTAATTATATAAAAAAAATAAAAACAATAATTATGAATTAAAAAGTGTCTCATCATCTATAAAGCCCCCACTCTGTGTCTTCACGAGAACTACATTTGCATTTATCCCCTACAAACAATGTGTCAATGAAGATACAATTATAATACATGCAGTTTAGGGTTGAGAGTTCCAAATCATGGTTTGGTAAAGATTTTCATATTCTGACACATGATATACGAGCATCAAAAGTTCAAACAAAAATCAAAAGTTACACCAAGCAGTATGACTTCTTCACATGCAAGAATTATGCCATTGAAGTAAAAAATGGTGTTTCTATAACGCATTTTTTTAATGTTTCCCAAGAAACATTTTTGCAAAGCTAAAAAGAAGGCATGGTCATTCGGCTCGCTTTTCCCCCAAATTTTCTTTAAGGCACATGAAATCTCAAACAGCACATTATCATTACAAGCACTTGTTTTGGAAATAAAATTTTAACCCAGGGTATATAATAATAACACAATGTATCAAACTCCGAATTACACGGAAAACCCCCCTCCCGCAGAATTGCATTCATTCAAACTTTCAGAGAAATTGCACTGACAAACTGTTTATTGCTATGTCTTCTACGATAATTTATCTACACAACCATATATTGTATGCTTATCTTTATTTTCTTTTGTCTCCGTAAACAGCGTCACAACTCTGCTCGCCGAGTGGAAAGTAGAGTTCAACCATAAAATGGTATGTGCTAATATCGAAAAAAATGAGTGGGTTTAAAAATCCATCTCCTGTGTTTAAATGTTGTAGTGAGTAAATAAAACTTCATTACATCCGATTTTCCATGAAAACATTGCAATCTTTATCTGATATAATTTTAGAAATAGATTTTTAGCCAATCAAAATCTCTATGCGGGATCAGCACATACCGTTTTATGGTTGAGTCGACTTTTCCACTAGGCGAGAAGAGTTTTGACGCTGTTTACGGAAAAAAACAAAGACATACATGCCATATATGGTAGTGTACTAGATAAATTTTCGTAGAAGACAATGGATATAAACAGTTTACCAGTGCACTTCTTTTGAAAGTATAAATGAATGCGTTTTTGAGAAGGGGGTATTAAGTGTAATTCTGAGTTAAATACCTTGTGTTATTATTATACTATGGGTTAACATTTTATTTTCTAACATTTACCTGTGATTATAATGCATTTGTAATTAAGTTATTGCAATTATATTATTATTATTATTATTATTATCATTATATTTTATTGAAGTGCATATATTTTTAGTTACAGAACCTATTATTTTTTGCAGATGAAATTGTCGTTTCTTCTTGTCCTCTTTGCGATCGTCGCTGGCACCGTTCAGTCTTGTAGGGATTGCTATAGCAGAGGAAAGCGATATCGAGTCAACGAGAGGTTCACATTTGACTTCATGTGTACAAGATATACTTGTGAATGCAGATGTAATGGTGTAACTTACTGCCCAAAGAATCTTACTAGGGAGATACCTTGCGGAAGAAAACGAAGGAGTCACAGGATTGGTGGTCAAAGTTAACGTGCGATATCGCAAGCCTGTAAACGACATTAATCCTAGAATGCTTCCCTCATCAGTGAACAGACAAAAGTGCTTCAATTCTTCTTCCGTAAAGTTTTCCTTTGTTACAGTTTGAATAAAGAAACTTTGCAATCCTCAATGATTTTTTTTTCATTTCGTTAAACATAATCATTAATATAACATACATGTATATGTATTTCTTCTTTCAAACAAAATCTGGATTACTTCATTTGCAAAGAAGAGAATTTGATAAGGTTGATTCTTGTGCATGTTTCATGCGAAGATATGAAACAAAACCACCCAAAAGAAGAAAACAGATATCGAATACAATTTAAATATGCAGTTTTAGTATCACACAGATTAAAAAAAACAAAAATAAATATCGAAACAATAGTACATTATTAATAACATCTTGATACTGTACTGATTTGTAGCCTTTTCAGATGAAGTTGTAATCTGCTGTTTTGTAAATTTGAAACAAATTATCTCTGTCGAAATCAATGTCATATTATTCTGTAATCATGTATGAATCTTTCAACATCGTGCATAATCATACACCAAAAATACACCTAATTATTTTGATCTAGAAGCAGTAATTTCTTCTACAACAGCATCAAAATTATTCAAATCTACTGTGAAAGGAATATTTATTTTACTGTGAATAGTTATATTTATTGTGCACATTTATATTATAAACTATATAAAGTATGATCAAGTACGTCATAATTTAAGCATTGAAATATACGTCATTGCATATTTCAATGAGAGAAGAGCAACAACTCAAAAATCTATAAAGGTTGAATAAAGCAGTGTTTACCCATTTGAAAACCCCGTGGTACCAGAAAAGACCAAAGCAGTTTTGTACTCCCCCCCCCCCTCTCTCTCTCTTCAATATTATGCTAGCGTGCTTACATTTTAAAAAATGTTTTCTCTCTTCCTGTCAGGGATAAAAATATACACATCTAAAGAATTTTTACAAATGAAATTTGCATAGGTTATGAACTTTAAAAGTTTCTGATTTGAAGGTAATTTACTCTATGAATGGTAATTACTTGGACAAATATAGGTAATGAGCTGATGATATACTGTAAACCAACTTTTATTCGCGACGACTTTATTTCGCGATTCAGCAGGGGTAAACTAGTTTGCGACGATTAATTTTCGCGATCAAGCCTTTTTGGATCTGTTATTCATAGACACATAACACTCAAAGGGCCAGTTCGCGGCGAGAAATATTCGCGAATATGAGGCTCTCGCGAACTTCGCGAAAATTTCTCGCACGCGAATAAAAGTTGGTTTACAGTACTTAAATATGTTTTTTCTATTGAATAAGGCTTCATGCTTTTATTTGGACACTGTTTATTGGACCTCGCTTTTTTAATGCTTCCATTCCTAATGATAAGGTGAAATTTTAGCTGATATGAAAGATTGACAAAGGATGATTGTACCTAATAAGGATATGCGAACTTTGAGTAAAAATAAACTTTCAAAACAGACATTTTTCTTTTCATTTCAAGAATGATTAACATCTAATCTACAACTTTACTTAATTATAATAAATAAAATTTTGTATTTACGATGTACGAATACGTTTTCTTGGGGTCATATTAATTTTTTCAGTAATATTATGAGGACGCCCACTTTTTACCTAACTTTATACATAGTCAGCGCATGTTTTGGCAAGCAGAGGATATTCAGAGCTGAAATAGTGATCATTTTTATTTCAGACCGTCTTCAAAGGAAAACATATATAAAAAAAATTAAATTTAAAAGAAATGTTAATGCATTTGCTCATACAATGGATTTATCCATGTAAAAAAGTCAATGATCATGAATATGAGAAATTATTGGCATCAAAGTGAAGATGAAGGCCTCTGAAGATGAAGCACGTGCTGATACACCGGGTTTTTGTCACGGGATGATGCCTATATGGTTTTTGCAGAGAAGGCTATGATGCATGGCGCGATGCACAATGTATAAAAATAATCTTTGTGTCATTCGCAGCTGTAGGATTTTCAAACAAGTTTATCCTATTTGAGCAACTTTTCAATTTTTTCATTCACCATGCACTTTTACCACGTGCACGTCATTATTATCTGGAAAATCACGACGATTTCCTTTCGTATCTTACACACTCCCTGAATAGGGAGTGCCTATTGTAAACTCTTTTTTTAACCATGAATTATCAATCATCTGATGCAAAATGATAATGAAATTGAAGCATAATAACACCGATTAAAACTTAGGTTAAAGCAAGTTTTTAAAATATTTTACTCATGTTTTTATACATGTTATCATTTGAGAATCTCATGTAATTCTCCTTTTGCGGTTTTAGATTTTTTGCGTTTCTTATTGTAGGGAGAGCGTTGAAGAACGGGAAATATGGCGGACTTCGTTTTTATGAGTAGTGTTCGCCTTTAAAAGGAGATTAATAAATAAACATGCGCTCCTGGTGTAAAAGAGCAAAAACTGCCTCCTCTTACACTCGCTCTCTCTGTAGTAAGGGCTGCGACACGTTGAATATTACAATTCACCAAGTGATATTTATTATCAGGTAGTTTTGTGAATAATAAATTCCATCACGTGACTTATATTTCCCATGTTTTGTTCTAACTAGGACACTGTGGTCTAACCCGTTAAATAGTCAGTCATCGATTAAGAATACCTTTATTTACATGGATGGACTCACACGTTTAATAAATTAAATGTACTAGTACCACACAGAAAAAAAAGGAGATTGAAAATAGTGATCTTTTCACTACATGTCATTGTTATTCATCCAGTCTAAATTTTAGATCTATTCTTACATTTGGAAAACCGTAGGGGCAAAACACATAACATTAGTTGTTGTATTTCAGTCTAAAATTATTTTTAACAATCATTTAAATTCGGTGTCAAATTGACAGATTTCTGTAGTAAATATATAGAACTGAAATCTGGTTTAAAAAAGATTTAAAAGCAAAAATCTAGCAAAAAAGACCCAAAACACAGCGTTAATTGCAGTCGTCTTTAAGAATGTTTGAAAGAAATTTGTAAATGTCATCATAATCGAATTAATGTAGATTTTAATGTGAAATTATTTGTTTCTGTTGTACAATTTCTAGCTCAAAGTTCTAACTTTGTTTGCAATTCAAAGCTTAACGTTAATGTTTCGTTTATAATAAGAACAATATGAACTTAAAAAAGTATAACATATTATCTCTCCTTATATCCCCTCTCTTTCTCTTTCTCGGATTGAAATTTCATTTAGGGAATATTTTTCACAAACAAATAAATTTAAAAAAAAGTAATCTTCAAATGAATAAGATTATTTCAAAATGATATTATAAATTGTCACTCTGCATTATAGTACGCCAACGAACAAGGAAATAGAGTAGAAATCCTTATAACAATAAACATTCAAATAAATGAAACATATTTCACTCAAAATAACGCATTAACATTCATGTGACATAACTCATGATTTGAATTTATTTTTATTCATTTCATTTATTTTTAATTTTTCGACATGGGAAAAATTACATAAATTTGTCAAGATATTGATAACAAAATCAATACATCTAGTTTGAAAATATCATATTCAGAAACTATGAATTTCATAAACATTTTTACATATATATCTAACACAGGTGAACTAAGAAAGGAATTAGGTTCAATCTGAAAATCAAATTTTTACAAATAACAGACTAAAATAAATTTTAGTGGAAAGTTGACATACATGTATAAACAAAAGATAGTCGAGTCTTCGAATATTCGTTCATATTCATAGCATATATAAATGCACGAGTATAAAGAGAGAGCTATTCAATTTAAAGTTGTTTGATTTTAAAAATAAAATAGCCGAAAGATGTTGATGGAATCCGATCCCCAACCCTTACAAACACAGATATATGTTGGTAGAAAGAGTCTATTTAGCGGCTTGTAGCGAGAAGCGTCTTTCATCCACACCTCCTTTCAGCAATTATCTTTTTTCAATGACAAAAAAAAAATCAAGCTGAGTTAATATTTATCTTTCCTGTTTGTGTTTGTACAAAGACATGCCTTACCGAAATTATGCATCAAAAATTGAATTGCCTCTTAACGAGGTCTTTTTAATAATATTCAATTTTGTAGTAGTGATTTGTATCCCTCTTAACACCTAAACAGGGACTTTGTATGATATGCAAGATTACGTAGGGAAGGAAAGCTATTGAAAAAAGATGTTTTCAGATGAAGTCTTAAACACACTATTGCTTAGCTTGCAAATATTTTGAGACTTATCAGTTGTTGCTATCCTAACCATTTTCATGTGCAAGTATTTGAGTTGAGTTTGTCAGAGAGTTACATGAACGAATAAAACCCCTTTTTGGGGATGTTTTGGTAATAATTTTGTCAAGAATGATGCGGTAAAGCAAACGTTAACCTATTTAGAGATAAATTACACGAATCAATGCAATTTTTCAATTACATATAAGTATATGAGGTAATTTTGAGTGATTTATTTGAAATGAACAGTGGGAATTTTTTCTACATATGCTATTATTTTTTGAGAAATAGTGATAATAAACTAATTGGTATGAATATTTAATGTAAATGGTTTGCTATAAAAAAAATGACCAAATATTTTCCATTCATTCATTGTGGAACCCTGTTATTAAAGGTATGTAGTTGTCAAGTAAAGACTAGATTTCCAGTAAGGTTATTATGCTTATCTTTTTTCTTTATTTTATGTTTCTTGTAATCATTTATGAATGGTAAAAGTATAAATATCATCAAAGAATTTTTAAAATTATCTGATGACAGTTCTATCCCCCTATGACGTCATATGTTTTTTGACAAAAAATATATATTAATCGTACTTTTTGAATTAGAAAAAAGAAATCTTTGGATTTTTTAATACCGGTAAGTTTCATGCAATAAATTTGTAATTGTTGAGTAAAAGAATTATGAAAATGTATATTTTCTTTATTTAATCAATTATTCAATCTTTTAAAATGTTACCAAAGGAAAAAACTCGTCATGCATTCAGGAATCATTTTTGAATTATCATAATTATAGTACATATTATGTAAATTGCTCTCCCTGATATCTAAAATTTTGGTATTGTATAAAGAAGTACGTAATCTGGAACTTTTAGCACCAGAATTATGTATTTTAATCAGTTTTACCCATTGCTCATAATACCGTTCAGTAAAAAACTTACAATTTTATTCTAACAAATACTGTACACTGAAAAATGTTAGGGAACGCATGTGTCGCGTGCTTTTAGCTTCATTAAAAATATAATGAAATCTACGAGTGGTCAGCTATTCATACGCCACTAGCATATACAGTATTTCATGCAATAAAACCTATCAGGGTAGTTCATAAATGCACTAATAAAACTCCTGACATCCACACATAGTATAAAACAAAGACTGAATAAAAATTCTGACATCTACACATAGTTTAAAACAAAGACTGAGTCTGTCATTAAAAAATATGATACCCAAACCTCAAATAAATAAATAATTGGAAATCATTATGAAAAATTATTTGTCACATTACAAGTTGTAATTCCTGTTTTCATAATCCTAAAGTAACTGGATTCATTTTAGGTCTTTTGCGAATCAAAGTCTATTCCGATTGTCACTTTACACGATCCGTTGTGGGGTCCCTATTCAGATGTATTTTTATGATATTTAGATATCACTTTGTATGCTTATCGAATATAATACAGTTTTAAAGAACAGTGTTATGAGCTTATAAACATTTATCGATGCTAATTATCAACACATCCCTCTCAAAATTCTAAAGTCTTCACTTACATTACATGGTCTTGGGTATTATTTGCAAAGTAGGTTTAAGGACAAAGCCAATTGAATTGTAACGCTGGTGTTTTTCATATCGTTTTATGAAAATCAGTTTACATGCTAAATAGCATAGAATTACCCCTTAAATGTCAAAAATATGCTGTGTATTGGCACTGTTAACCTTTTAGTAAAGTAGGTCAAAGGACAAGATGAAGGTGCACGAGGTCGATGACCATAGAGCCAAGCAATGAATACCGTTGTGCAAAATATCAGGTCTAAATCTCTTACAGTTTTTGAGATACAATGTTTGACATACGGACAGACAAACAGACAGATACCGGGGAAAGTGATCCCTTACTACCGAATGGATATACTCTGCAGGCGACACAAAAACCGATTCGATAATTCGCCGAATATACAGTTTTATGCTAATATGGTCCTTCAATTTTTATTTTTTTTTATATTTTTTTTTATGAAAGTGAAGTAATATATTTAATCTCACACTCTCCGAATCAAAGAAATTCCATGCTTGTCGTATGAATAAACAAAAATTATTTTCATGCATATTTTTTTGTCACGAACTTGTTAGTATTTTTCCATATTTTCTTTATGAGTTCTATAAAACAGCAATTTTTATTCTTATAGATAATATCATAGAGCTTATGCATCGCTTAAAAACGTACTAAAATGTGATTCTTTTTACAAGAACATTTACAATTATCTTAAAAATGAAATGGGCGGTGCTTGTAAGTGGTCATTGTTTTCCAAATATAAAATACCCCTGAAATAAGCTTTTCTTCTCTTTAAAGCGCAGAAACGTGCCATTATTCCAGAAAAGATCTTTTAACATGCCATATATTTTTGCTTATAATCACATTTATATAATCATATGTAAGCAAATTTCATAAATATTTAAAAACAATAAATAAATTTTAAGGCCAAATAAAACCAAAACTGTACATAATTATGAATTTGTAATTGAAACTTGCGTTATATGTCAAATACATGTATATTCTATATTGTTCCTTTTTTGCAGGATGATTTTGTAATTATACATTTATTTAGTTACCTATTTAAAACTTTTTCAGATGAGGCTGTTGTTTCTCCCTGTCTTCCTTGCGGTTCTCGCTTGCACTGTCCAGTCTTGTAGGGATTGCTACAGCAGAGGAAAGCGATACCGAGTAGATGAAACTTACTCGTTTGACCTTGGATGTACTCGATACACTTGTGAATGCAGATGCAATGGGATAATCTACTGTCCCAAAAAGCTAACTAGGAAAATACCCTGCGGAAGAAAACGAAGGAGTCAGGGGATTGACGGACAAAGTTAATGACAAGCGTGGATCCGTTTGTGAAGCATTTGCGATATTGCAACGTCTGCAAACGACACGAATCCTTCTGCTGCCCTTTAGCAGTGAACAGACACAACTGATTCAATTGATTTTCTGTAAAAGCTACATTTTCTTACCGTTTTAATAAATTAACTTTGCAATCAGCAATCAAATTTGTGTTTTGTCAAAAATAATCATTAATATTACATATATGCACTTCTTTTTCGGACAAAAAAACTTTCTTTTTTGCAAAGAAGAGAGGTTTATTATGCATGTTTTATACAAAATGAACACGAAATAAAACCACACAATAAGAAGAAACTTTTTTATTAAAGATTTCGAAGTAACGTTGTCTATAAATGATCTCTTTTTAAAGTATGTTTTATATTGTACATGTAGTTATAGTATATCGCTCCTAACACTAGAAAAGAGACTTCATATGATATGCAAGCTAGCTGATAGTGGATTGACTGTATATTGTTTAACGTCCCTCTCGAGAATTTTTAACTCATATGGAGACCCCACATCTTGCCGGTGGAGAGCTAAAAATTTTGTCCTATGCTCAGCACTCAGGGCCTTTGATTGATTGATTGTATATTGTTTAACGTCCCTCTCGAGAATTTTTCACTCATTATAGAGACGTCACCGTATGCCGGTGAAGGGCTTCAAATTTAGACCTATACTCAGCACTCAGGGCCATTGAGCAGTTAGGGTTCTTTATCGTGCCAGCGCCTACCGTGACACGGGACCTACGTTTTTAATGTCATATCCGAAAGACCCGTGACTTTCATTTCTAGTGCCGAGCGCTTGGTGAAGGAAAATTCACTACATTTGTTTACGTCTTAGGTATGACGCGGCGCCGCGAACGAGAATCGAACCCGGGCCTCCCGATCACGAAGCGAACGCTGTACCACTAGGATACCGTGACCGGTTTCAGGGCCCTTGAGCAGTTAGGGATCTTTTTCGTGCCAGCACCTACTGCGACACGGGGCATCGGTTTATACAGTCTCACCCTAAGGACCGGTCTCCACGTCCCGCAGTGGGATTCGAACCCGCGACGTAAGGATTGACTCCTTACTTCGCGACTCTAGAGCAGACGCTCTAACCACTGCGCCACGCGGGCGACAGTTAGCTGATAATGTAGGAAAAGAAAGTTACAGAAAAAAATTCTCAGAGGAAGTCCTCAACACAAAGTAATTTAAAAAAAAAAGAAGCGAAAAGATGGTGAAAAGAGAGAAAAAGAGACGGGAAGAGCCTTATCAGTCATTGCTTTCCTGTCCATTTTCATGTACAATTTAGGTTGAGTTTGTCCAAGAGGTTCTATGTGGAAAAAGCAAAGGTTAAAATATTCACAGAAAAATTAAGTTAATTCATGCATTTTTTTCAATTAAGTTTATAATAAGATAATTTTGAGAGATATATTTGAAATGAATGGTGGGAAATTTCTACATATACAATTATGTACAGAAATAACGAACAGATAGTATACATATTAGATGAAAATTGTTAACTATAAAAGAGCCCCAAACATTTTACAATTATTCTTTTGCTGGACCTTGTAATAAAGGTATGCATATGTCAAATAAAACCTTGATTTCCGGTAAGGTTATTATGCTTGTCTTTTTTGCTATATTATGTTCCTTGTAATAATTGATAAATTAAATGAAATTTGGTAAAAATTAAAATATCATTAAAGCTATTAAAAACAAGATGTGTATGTAAAACACTTATGCCCCCGTATGGCAACATAGAAAAGATTAAGTACAAAAATCTCCAAGGTCAAGGTCAAAAGGTCAATGTAATTAGTATCAGATGAAAGGTCTTGCCACATAAAATGCTTATGTAGAGCATGAAAGCCCTAGCCCTAACCATTCAGAAGTTATGGTCAACGTTCAATTTCTTAAAAAGTAGGTCAAACTCCAAGGTCAAGGTCAAAGGGTAAAAGTTATTGTTATCAAATGAAAGGTCTTGTCATAAGAATCAAATATGTAAAGTATGAAAGCACTAGTCCAAACTCTTTAAAAGCTATGGTCAAGGTTTTTTTTTTAAAGTAGGTCAATCGCAAAGGTCAAGGTCAAAGGATCAAAGTTCTTGGTATCCAATGAAGGAATAGACATATAAATATGAAAGTCGTAGCTCCACTAAATCAAACGTTATGGGCAAGGTTAAAGTTTTTGCGGACAAACAGACAAACAGAGAGACAGACAGACAGCTAGACAGACAGACAGGACAAAAACTATATACCCCTGAAACTTTGTTTACGGAAACATAAAAACACACACACATTTTAAGGGCTATAAAGTCACAGGTTTCTGCAAATATCATATTGATCGACATTAATACTCATCAGTCAAATATTTTGAATGAATGATTTTTCAGTAAGTGAAATACAAATAATTGTTTACACTCTGTAGTAATTCAAAGAAATATAAAAATGTATATTTTATTATTTTAAAATGAATTATTCAATCTTTTTTTAAATGTTAAATTATTTACACCTGTAGGTGCATTGCATTTTCTTCTCAGAAAAATATCATTCCATTTCTTTCTTTTCCAAAAAAATGTTATCTATATTACACAAAAAAACACCATATGATGATCGAATTATTTATGAATAATTTTTATGTCAGTTTTTCAAGTGCCCATCAATGCACTCGTTCTTAGAAAGCGAAATTCGTTGATGGATTGTGATCGTACATGTTTATGATTTCAAACTTAAAGATAAGTCATGCAAGAATACTGCTTTAATAAACATTATAATCTATAAACAATTCGCCAAATGTATATTTTTGATGCAAATGTTGCACTTTATCTTTTATTTAAGAAATAAGATATCATTTTAAAACATATATCGAGATATAAATAAGGGTTGGTCACGGGATTAAATTCCATAAAGTCTGAAGGGCTTTATGATGAATTTGATCTCGTACCAGCCCGATAGATGTTTTAAAATGATACCTTATCACTTATATTTGTATTTGTAACTTTATATTTGCCTGATTGTAACTTTAAACGTGTGAAATGCATTATTTTCAAAACAAACGACATGTTGTAATCCACTGAACTCGCGTCGACCCTTTATGACGTCATTGAGTAATTACGTCAAACGTTTATCCATACGCACATTTATGATCTCTTGACTCCGTACCAGTAATTATACAGTTATAGATACGCATTTCGTTTAGCAGTGTTATGTAAAGGAAAACATTTGCAAATATAAATATTGTATAAAATAGAAGTGATGTAGGAAATTTAAACTAATTCCATCTGAATCAAAAGAATTCCGTGTCGTAAGAACATTCAAAACAGTTTTTCTAGTGCACATTTTACAGGTGATCAGAGTTCTCCACATTTGAAAATTTAACCATGGAGGAAGTTACTCAAATACGAAATGTAGCCAAAAACATTAATGCATCTTACACTTCCAAATCTTCAATTTTTAAACTTATCCATATCTTGCAACACAAAACAATGAAATAACTAACACCCTTTAAAGTTAAAAAAATATAATAAATTGAAAAGTATTTATTCTGTATCTTACCTCACAAATGTACCAAAATTTGCCCAAAACGGTGGTAACCTTCTGAAGGAACTTACAGAAAAAAGTTATTTTTTTTAACTTAACACACAAGTTTAAGAAAATTTGGACCAGTGTACTTTTTTCTAAACGTTTTATTTTTCTAGATATTGCATTAATCACCCAGTTTTGTTTACTACTATACGTGGTCAGAGCTAAAAATAGCGCCACACGACGTTTCATAACAACAGAAAGTAACTCTAAATTTTAAACTAAGAAGAAGATTGAGACGCAGGCCCTTTGCAGATAATAAAGTTAAAGCTAAAAAAAACAGAGCATGGTAAAACCCCTTGTATAAAACCCTGGATGATACGGAGCATATGTATCGCTGACAAATATATTAAGTGTGATTTTTAAAAGGATTTTACGACAATATATAGCTTAAAATGGAAGTGACGGAAAACTATATGTGTTCACAGCTTTCTAAAGGAACATTCCCCCGAAAAAAGCCCTTTTGGATGTTTTTTTTTCTGTTTTAAGCTAAGAAATGTATCAATTTTCCAGAAAAGTTCTTTTTACATACCGTATTCTTCTTTGATCATTACATTCATACATGTATACTCAACTCGTATTTGAGCCAATTTCATAATATTTTGAAATCAATGAATTTTAAGAACAATAAAGCCCAAAACGTACATCAATATGCATGTGTAATTGAATTTTTGCGATATTCTGTATGTCAATTACGTGTAAAATCTATACTGTTCCTATTTTGAAAGTTGATATTGTAAGATGTTTGTCCTTATTTACTTATAAACTTCAATTTTGTAGATGAAGTTGTTATTTCTTCCTGTCTTTCTTGCGGTCGTCGCCTGTACTGTTCAGTCCTGTACGGATTGCTATGGCTATGGGAAACGATATCGAGTTAATAAAATGTTTAGTTTCTACCTCGGGTGCACTCAATACACTTGTGAATGTAGATGCAATGGAATAATCAAGTGCCCTTTGAATCTCTCTAAGGACTTACCCTGCCGAAAAAAACGTAGGAGTCTGACCCGAATTCATGGAAGTTACATGTATTGACAAATGGCGATAAAAGTTTAAAGTTCGACTTTAAAAGGAACAAATTCCTCTGAAGTGATTCATCAGCTAACAGATACATATTGCCCTGTCAACGCTCTACCCCTTTTATTTTGAATAAAAGAACTTGACAATCCACAAAAATGTTTCTTTGGTCAAAACTTATCATTAATATCATTTATCATTTCAAACAGAATACATTCTTTAAGTAGAGGTATTGTGAGCACTGAACACATTTAATGATACTCCTGCCTTCCATATGTCAATGGTTTGCTTTGGGAACTCCAAAATAAGTATCGGATTCAGATTTACGTAATTAAGAATTTGTGAAAGAATCATTAAATTTTGTGGTAAAAAGGAGTTGCGAATTAAAATGGGTACCTTTCAATAATATAGAAATATTTAGAATTGCCGTGTCCATGTTTTAGTGTATCTCTGAACAAAACAGCATTCATTAGCATCCATGATTTTCAAAAAAAAAAATTAAGAAATAAAAGTAGTAATATTCAGTGGATATAAATTGATTCAAACATCATATGTTATATTATGAATTTAAGTTTAAAAGAGCAAGAGGATGTTGCTCTGTCTACACTAATATAACCCTAGCGTGCTCTTTTTTCGAAAGTTTAAATGAAAAAAAATGAAGTCTACGTGTCAGGGACAAATGAGTGTATGTAAGCATTTACCCCAACTGACATTTGATGATTATTTTCCAATTATGACTTGAAGATAATTTGCTCTAAAAATGACAAATACTTTGACAAATATAGATAATTAACTATGAAAGAAATATTTTATGCTTTTTATTGAAAAATTAAGGTTGAAAGAGGCAAAAGATACAATCAGCCATCTTTGCGTATTTAATTTCGTATGCCTATATATCTAATGATAAATTGAATTTAAGGTTATTATAAAGATTTGAAAAAAAAAAACATCAAGTTTGAAGGAAACATATACTTTCTATTAGTTTTTAATTCATATTAAAGATTAGATGAAGATTAAATTAGTGAAGTATCTGTTGTCAAATTTTTAAACTAGGGGTATATAAAGGATTATTCTCTATAAGGCCATTTTCCAGCCTACGATAAAATTACTTGAAAATGTGATTTTATATAACTATAATCATTCTAGTTCATGATTTTGATGTTTGTTTTTCAAATCGATCATCAAAGTCACGTGATTTAGAAATAAAAAAATGGCGTCAGTTACTGAAAAATTGAGGGTAGGTTTATTTAAATCAAGATTCTATGCATGTTTCTAAATGTAAATGATCCAATTTTTTTTTATTTATGTCGGAAATACATCAGGCCTAAGGAATAAATAAGAAGATTTTGTAAAGTTAATTATATATTATTTTTATAGATGTGGTATAGATGTGGTACTTATTTTATGCATAAAATAACCATGTTAGAAATGAGGTGTCCAAGTATCGTTGCACGATATCCAGTTTAAAATACCATCTAAACTTTATCATTTACATGTATAAAAGTTGAGAACCCCCCTCCCCGTTGTCTAACCGTAAAACATACAAAAATGGAGTAGAATTTTAACAGTTCCTTCAACTATTCATATCAGAATTTTTCGTATATACAGTAAAATTTGTTCAATCCGGACTCTGAGTACTCCGGGTTTTTGTCCATTCCGTCTATAAATTTTAGTCCCATGCACTTCTTTAACAAATTCATTAGAAAAAATTCTGTGTAGTCCGTATTCTGTCTATTCTGTATTCCGAACGGCCATACTGGTCCAAACTGCTCATAATTAACGGTAATTATTTCCCCTAATCCGGCCACACCTGAGTTACTTCAAAGCAATTAACACCTTTCGTGGTGGATGTGCTAATCTGTGTTTACATTAGCATAGTGCCATGAGACGAACTCATTGAAATGCGGCGGTGACACAGCCCGCTTAAAAGAATATTGTATTATTAAATTACAATTTAAATAAAAAATTAACCTTGTTTTAACTCATTTTACCACATAATAACATAAATACAAAAATTTTTTATGTATGCGATTTACAAATCAAAATATGAATCGGGATCGAAAATCGAACGCATTTCAAAATGGCGCCATAACAGTGTGGGGAAGACGTGATTTTTTACATAAATTTAAAAGTTCAATCCAATAATTATAGTTGTGCATTACTGGTTATACAACATTAAATGAGCTCTTTGACAAGCGAAACCCGGTCCGCTTGATATTTTTTTTAAAAGGTTCCGGCCCGCGTTAGGCCTTGGTCAGTAATGCAACTATGCTTAATCACTTGACTTTAAGTGGATGATCATTTTATCCGGTTGAAAATCCTTAAATGGGGAAAAGCAACATTCAAGTATCAATACAAATTACATTTATGAATCCCTCTCTTCTTTACAAGTTTATTTTCTAAGACAGGACTACTCTTCTCGTAACTTAAATAGATGCTGTCAAAGAAGTGTGATGAAAAGATTGAGTCCTCTCAACATTTAGACCCAGTTAACAAAATATCGATCACATGAAACTCCTACGGAAATGTCCATATAAAAATTATTTGTGTACCCATAGGAAAAAAGTCTATAACACAAATAATAAATACATATTACTACTTCAATAAAGATGGTTTTTATCATTTCTAGAACATATACAGTACTCATAAGGAAATATAAAGAATATATGTAGTACTCATAACGGAATTCAAAGAAGTAGCATATATATATAAGCTTAACTATCATTATAAATATTGAAGATAACTCATATTCACATATTATAGCACAGAAAAAAAATTTTTATCAGACATTGCAAAGAAACGTCTCCACTTGTAATTTCATGACATCCAGTCTTCTCAGTACTTTGATTTTTAGATTTTTTACGTAAAAAGTTCACATTTTTTAAGTAAATATGCTTGACTGATATACATCTTAGTAAATCAACAGAAAATTGTACTCTACCCAAAAGTTTATAAAAAGAAATAATCTACATAAATTGATATCCTTCATTGTGAGTAGTTAGCTTTTCTGCAAATATCGTAAAAA
The DNA here is from genome assembly GCF_032062105.1 of Saccostrea cuccullata. NCBI lineage: Eukaryota > Metazoa > Mollusca > Bivalvia > Ostreida > Ostreidae > Saccostrea > Saccostrea cuccullata. Next base: position 104,117 of record NW_026938072.1, read on the forward strand.
TTAAATGAAGAGTTTTTATTTAGATGTCATAACCACCTTTAACCAAATTAATTATTTGGTAGTCAGTTTTTATGTGTATAAGAAATTACATGCAAATTTTGGTGTTGGTTAAAGGTGGTTAAGACATACGTAGGAGTTATCTAACACAGCCATCTTCTTGAGTTTTCCCATTACTTTAATCCTAATACGGACCGATAGTTCCTTACTCTGTGACCCTATATCATTAAAAACACTATTGTATCATTAACCAACCAACATTTATCATTAAATTGGAACATTACCCTAGTGATTCATGCATTTTTAAGGGAAAAAAATTATCTAAAATTCTTAAGTCATTATAGGCTGCAAAACGGCCTTATAGAGAATCATCCAGATTTTGATCTGTTCAAATTTAATTTTTAGTTATGGCAATACATATGGAGTAAAAAAAACAATTAAAGTATCTGATCATAGTGTCTGCAACGTTAATGTTGACAAAACAATCGTGTATAGTCGTCCGTGTGATGTTCGTAATGGTTTGTGTAACGTTAGAGATAGTGCGTGTAACGAGAGAGATTGTGTGTGCATCATTGAGAAGGCTCAATCCCTGTAATCGTGCGTGATCATGTCGTCAGAAACATGCAAATTTCGTTTTGATTTTTTCTTTTTAGAATGTAATTTGTTTAACAAAAGTTAAGCTTTTGCAAACTTAAGAATTTTATTTGTATAATGTAGGTTATTTCTATAGTGTAAGTGTGATCTACCCTTTGCATACGCGAGTTTCGAGATTGTTACTCTCCTGCGATAGAGGCGCAAAAAGTATCCATTTCAGCATGGAGGTGGGACAGTTTGTTTATGTATACAAACGTGCATAAATAAATGAACGATATTTATGGCTTTTAAAATTTATTTAATGTTATAGAAAGATAAAAATGTTAAACAGTGATGCCTTTTATAATTTCATCAAGCTCAACTATGAATATTTACATATCTACTTTCAATTATGGGGTACTTTAAAACGTAATAAACGTCGTGGTCTTAATAAAAACTAAAAGATGTTCTTGATTGTACGTCAAACATTCTCTCAAAAGTTAGTGGGTTTTTTGAAGTTATAATAAGGGAAAAAATCAATGTGTCATTTAGATTGCCGACATGTAATGATCAGTTTCATGTTTACCGTATTTATTAGAGGTCCATATATCTCTTCCCTCGTCTGAAAAGTCTCACATCCACTGAATTTTCTTTTTGTTTCAATTTTTTTTACTTTAAAAAAATGACATCTATACTTTAATTCGATTATTCTCGAGTTGAACAGTGCATCCTTACAATTATATAGTTACGATAAACCAGTATATATATTATGCAATATATCCAATGATAAATAACTGTCCCACCTGTTTGTTTACGCGGCAACCAACTCCCCTTCTCAACGAGAGAGCACACCAAGGGAGATAATCTCAAAACTTGCGTATTGAGATAAAAAAATGGCTTCTTTAAGGTTATTACACAATGTGTATTAGACAAAAATAAGATATTCTTATTAGACTAAAAAGGCATAATTGAATTCCTTATTTCCGTTATTCCTTCAGTGTAAGTAAACAACAATGTATATGCTCACATATAGCAAAGTCTCTTGTCTTTGATCATTTTCCTGCAGAATTAAAGCAGGTACCATATATTGAAAATGCATCATACTAAATATGCACATCTTTTTATGATATACATTGTATGTTTCTCCAAGTTCAAAAAGCATTTTTGTCACTGATCAGAGCTTCCTTAAGTACTGTTACATTACACACGTTTCCACTCGCTAATTCATAATGTAACAAAAATGTCAAACTTTCAACCCTTCATTAAAGGAATTATAGTATATCATCCGATAAAACATGTAGCAATCGATCAAAAATTGCAACGTTATGTTTCGAAAAGATAGAAAAAAGATAAAAAATCCCATCTTGGAGAATTTAATATCAATATTTATTTGTAAACTTTGTTAAACATGTAGCCAATGAAACTCTAAAAATGATATTTTATACACTTATACACTGGTTGTGAATTGGATAGCTCTTTTATTAAACCCGCGACAGGGAACTATTACCTGACGGAAAACAAACCTGAGGGGAATAGTTCCTGTCAAGGGTTTGATAAAAGAGCTATCCAACTTACATTGTACAACCAGTAGATAAGCGTTTTATTATACTGATGTATAATATAATTTCTGAGGTTTGAATTTTTTTTGGAGCAAGATAATACTGCAAGAATAATCTGAAATCCTGATGATGTCACAATGCTACTGAAGTCATTATGATATCATCAGTCAATAGATAAATCGTGGAAATCAAAATTGGAGGCAAAAATTGCATGGAAATTTTCCGAGGGTAGATAGCAAAAACTGTACCCCGTGGTATTGCTTTGCTATGCGTGAACTATGACGATAGTTGTTTTACCTTCTCAACATTATATAGGTAAAAGTTTAACAGAGGTAAAATAATATTTCTCATATTTATATTTGACGTTTTTAGTCGTGCTACAAAAGAAACATAGGCATTATTTAGACTTTGCTCTAGAAATGCAATATAACGTATCTATGACGTCATGTGACGATACAATTGGAATTTTCCAAATACATCGTGTAGTTTGCTTTTAATACTCAAGAAAGTCTGATCATATGACCAAATGCATGTCATTAAAAATTGAATTTCAGTTTTATCAGCATTGTATTACAAGGAAAATCTTTAGCAAACTCACAGGCTCACAGGAGAAATAATGTAAATAAAAGACTTGTGAAGATGATTTCAGCGATTCAGGTTTTTGATTGGTTATTAAATGCTCAGTAAATGACAAGAAGACCAAAAGATAGGAGGGTGGACGGAAACGTTTAATAGCTTGTATCTTTGTCAAAAAACACGGTTAGAGCGATAAATGAAATTTTAAGTACTACTGTTCAAAGAATTTTTTCAAAGGAATTAATCATGAAAAGAGTGAGTGTACGATAGGGACCAAGTTTACTTCAGGAAAGAGCATTTGTAAACATGTTTGTGAATCTCAAATATTTTTGATGAAACGAAGGGAAGCATTTAAGGACGTTCGATCCTGAGATTTTGAGCGTATTTTGGTCAGGTCCTTTATCTGTAAAATTCTGCATCATTTTTAAGTTCTAACATTAAATTTGAATTCTACAGTGCAAATTTAACTATATTCAATGAAAAAACCGCGATTAAATTCCATTCAAATAGAATTAAGCTAGGGACTATATTTTGTGGCGGAATGTCTTTTAGACGAAAATGATCAGTTTTTCCATTTTGAACTATAACAGTACTGTTAATTTGGGATTCCTATTTTTCAATCCTGTTTTTTTGCAGTGAAATGTGTTATGCTGGTTCTGAAATATCTATTCAATTATTTCTTATGAATTCTGCCAACAAAGTGTGACAAATATAGTAAATATATTCAGAAAATCCGGGAAAAAATAGAGCCAATTTTAACGTAAAATTGACACTTTTTTAGTAATATCTAAAAATTTACATCATATACCCCCACTTTTGATGATCTTTTCTAAATATTCAAGATAAATTTGACCTGTTTGCTGAAAATCAGAAAAAGTTTAAGACTTTAAAATAATTTTCTTGCTTATAAAATTTTCAATGCCAGAAAAATCACTTATTATCAGTGCAGAAAGGTCAAATATTTGATTATGCGAAGCAATTTGAAACGTTTTCTTAGTCACAATTTTTAAGTGTCTTTTTATAAACAAACTTAGAGTTCATTTTGTTTCATGCTTTATTTGGATAAAGATATTGGAAGGAAAACGTCAAAAATTTAATTTTTAATTAAGACATACATTTCAGTGCAAAAAGGTCATGTTAAATGTACTGTAGCGCCAAAAGAAACGTATTGTCCCCCATTTTTGGATTTGAATTTTAATTAAGCTATGTATGTAGAAACTAAAAATACACTTGGTAAAAAAAGTTTAAGACTTTACATATCAGGATCGAACGTCGTTAAAAGTATGACGGCTTGTTTCCGTCATATGACCTTATTTAGGTGCGGCAACTATCTTCATTGCAAATTTTATAAAATCCGATATTTTGAAAAGTATAAATCATATGGAATTGAAAAAAAAATTCTGATTTGAATTAAAGGTAGCTTTCATCATTAATAATTTAGTTGTTTTATGTCGACTGGTAAAGATTTTATTGATTTTTATTTATTTATTTTTTTATTTATTATTTATTTATTTTATAGATTTTTATTTTATCATTATATAAATTGCATTCTAGAAGAACTTGGATTTAATTCTACAAGTGGTAATCCTACTTATACTCATACTTCTCTTTCTAAGGAAGAAATCCTTCAAAATCACCTGTCAGTTTTAAATACTTTTAATATTCCACAGAGCCAAAATGAATTTGAACTACCTTATATATATTGGATTCCGAAACTTCATAAGAATCCTTACAAACAAAGATACGTTGCAGGTTCCAGTAAATGTTCAACCAAGCCTCTTTCGTTACTTCTCACTAAAATATTGACAGTAGTGAAGGAAAAACTTCAAGAGTACTGTACAACTATATATTCAAGAAGTGGTGTAAATCAGATGTGGATACTTAAAAACTCTAAAGAACTTTTGGACAATTTGAAATCACAAGACTTTACATGTACAAAAATCAACAGCTTAAAAACTTACGACTTTTCAACTTTATACACAATTCCCCACGACAAATTAAAATCCAGGCTTTTTGATATCAATGACAGCTGCTTCTTCAACAAAAATGGAACTCATTAATTTACTTACCTCGTCATTGGTCATTTGAAAAATTATTTTGTTAAAACAGATTCTGATTGCACACATAAGTACTCTGAAGTTGACATCAAGAAGATGCTTGAGTTTCTGATTGACAATATCTATGTGGTTTTTGGAGACCAGGTATTCCAACAATCTAATGGAATTCCCATGGGTACAAATTGCGCTCCGTTATTAGCAGACTTATTTTCATATTCATATGAAGCAGAATTTATGCAAAATCTTATGTGTGAAAAGAAGAAAACACTTGATGTGGCCTTCAACTCGACATTTAGATATATCGACGACGTATTGTCAATTAATAAGGATAATTTCCATTCCTACGTCGACACGATATATCCTGGTGAGCTTGAGATAAAAGATACCACAGAGTCCGACACTTCTGCTTCATACTTGAATATTTTACTTGAAAAAGACACTAATGGTAATCTAACAACAAAGCTATATGATAAACGTGATGACTTTAACTTTTCTATCGTCAACTTCCCTTACTTATGCAGCAATATACCTTTATCACCTGCATACGGAGTATATATATCTCAGTTGATTCGATACGCAAGAGCATGCTCTACGTATGAACAATTTCTTAAACGAGGTAAATTATTGACAAGCAAGTTGATGAAATAAGAATATTAACAGTCTCGTTTAAAGTCATCATTTCGTAAATTCTATGGTCGATATAAAGACCTTGTCAGCAATTACAATTTATTATTGAATGAAATGCTGACTGACGTTTTTCATACCAATTGTTAGTCCATTATTTATACACTGAATTGACGACGGATTTTTTCCGTTATTTCCTGATTATGACAACGAGCACACGGCGGGTGTGACCGGTCGGCAGGGGATGCTCACTCTTCCATGGCACCTGATCCCCCCTCTGATGTTTCGGAGGTCCGTGTTTGCTCTGCTCTTATTTTGTATATTTTTTAATGGACGTTGAGATTGAATTCTGTTCGTTATTTCCATATCCTTCATAGAAGTTGTGACATTACTTTTGGACCAACCTTCGTTTACAACTTTTAAAGAAATTTAATTTCAATGTTTGTATAATCTTATCTAAAGTTGGTTTTTCTTGTTTGCTCATTTCAACGTACAAATTAACCATGCATCGGGCACTTTCTTATGCATGGTTAATCACTTCCATTTTCATACAGAACCCAACTGGCAGCTGTTTTTGGCGGGAATAGAAAATAAAACTCTCAACTTTCAGTAAAAATACAAGTTACCGACTTCTGACATCTATAATCCCAGGTACTTCATTTCTACAAACCAGAGTACGATAATCAACGAAAAAAGGGCGCAAATTGCCCTATTATAATGATTCAAAGTCCTTCTATAGTAGAGTGAGGCATCCTGATATTTTGATGTTTGTGCATCAATATCCTTAATTAAATCTAACTTAAAGATGAATTTTCAGATAAAAGAAAAAAAAGCATGTCCATATAAATGCACGAGTTTTAAAGCACAAAAAATGATCCCATGATAACATTTTATATTATGTATTTAATTCAAGGTACAATATTACGATTGCATGTAATATCTGAGGCTTTTATACTTTTTCGCTTACACAAATGCTTTCGAACATAAAGTCACATGCCTACCTCTAGATCCAACTTGGAAGCAACAATGTTCGATCACCTTGCATATCTCCCATGTCATCTAACTGAACTTATACTACCAATGACATTTTAATGATGACCAATTACGGTCAACTAATAATGAATTTAGAAAATTGTCTATAAATCTGACTGATCACAGCAGCTCCACTGTAAAATCATAATTATAAGGTAGTTACTGAACAGGGATTGATTTTTTCCTTTTTAAAATTTGTTATGCAAGGTTTTCAAATATCAGTAATATGATACTCAAACCAAGGGGTAATAATGTTTTGTTCTGACTGAATATCACTTCAAATGTAACTATAAAAATAATTAAGAAATTTCGAAATCGTTAAATCGGCACAGTGACTCACAAAGGGGAAAATTGACAAATGTAGAATTTTTGCATGACCTCTGTAAATTTTGTTCGATTCCTTAAAGTATTAGGTTTCAGAAAATTACAGGTTTCAGAACCTAAAAATTAAATTTTAATGGGGAAAAATAAAAGAAAAAATAATTTCTGTCTGCCCGAAAACGAAAATATTGCAAAATACCCTGGTACTCCTTCCTCCCTATTATACGCGTGCGCAGAAAAGTGTTGAATAAGTTTCCATAGTTACCATGGTCTCAGGTATCCACGAATGAATATAAGTAGACCAAAAAATTTGATGTAATCTTTTTGAAAAGTTGTTAGAACATATTTCTCACCTTTGCATGCTCCAGTTGAATTTTGTTTACAAGTTTGAGCTAAAAATAAGAGTAGCGCGACCTTGACATATACGAAACAACGAAACCGTAGATACAACCTTATGTTTTTCCGGCACTTATATTGTGCAGTCAATTCTTGCAGTTAAATTGTGATATCTTCGCTATATACTCATAGTTTTCGTAAGTCTTTCTCTATATGCTACAGATATCTTAGAATTAAGATATAATTTTGACTCACTGTGCTTTGGAATCCGGATAGGGCCACGCAGTTCACTATCGCATCATCGCACCATCGAGGTTTGAGTCGATGGTGCGATGACGCGATAATGCGGTGACGATGGAGCGATGAAGCGATAACGATGAAGCGATGGTGCGATAGCGCGATGACGATGACGCGATGGCGCGATACTGCGATGACGATGGTGCGATGCAGCGATAAAGCGATGACGCGATGGCACGATAGCGATGCTGTGATGATGCGATAGCGATGATGCGATGGCGCGACAGTGATGATGCGAGGCTATATCGTGCCATCGTTATTGCTTTATCGCGCTATCGACATCGTGTCATCGCACCATCGCTCTATCGACTATATAGATAGGATGGCATTCTCAGCAGATACTAGTAGTTAATTCGAGCAAAGATTTTATTGCCCAGTGATAATAATTAACTGACTTTAATTTTGTATTTGATAATATTTTAAATAACAAACACAAAGTACCAAGAGGAGAGAGGAAGGAAGACTTTTGTTTTGTATTTATTTTGTATTTTAGTATTGTATACTAGTATATAGGTCCCTGATTTCACGATGCAAGAAATAAATTTAAATTTCGTATAAGCATTTACTTGTTTTAATAGTTAATGATAGCATTCACGATGGGTTTGATTTTGCGGAAAAAAATGAATCGCGAACATAGTGACATTTCACGCTTTCTCAGAAAGTAGAATAGCGATGGGTTTAATTTCACCAGGGACCTATATACTAGTATATAAGTCCCATATTTCACGATGCAAGAAATTAATATAAATTTCGTATAAGCATTTACTTGTTTTAATAGTTAATGATAGCATTCACGATGGGTTTAATTTTGCGGAAAAAAATGAATCGCGAACATAGTGAAAGTTAAACCATCGTAATTATTTCCCACGTAATTATTTCCCAATCTACAGTATTAATCCCCCCGTCTAGAAACCAAAATCTAGATCACGCGGATTTCGATTTCTTTTACATCATTCACAACATGAGTGTATTGTCAACTTTATTTTGATTATCAGACTATATTTTAACAATCTTCTAACTTGTTATATGTCTGGCAATAAAGACATGGTTAATTTTTATGCCAAGTTAAGTTAATTCAACCAGTAAGATCTATTTCCGATATGTATTCTGTTCATACTTTCACAACATGACGCCATCTCTTTTTTCAATGGCGCATGCGCAAAAGAGTCGATAGCGCGATAGTGCGACAATGCAATGACGATAGTGCGATAGAGCACTGATGATGACACGATAGAGCATCGCTTCATCGTTATCGCGTTATCGTATCATCGCTATCGCACCATCGCACCATCGCTATCGTGCCATCGCGTCAACGCTTTATCGCTCCATCGCACCATCGCTTCATCGTCATCGCAGTATCGTGCCATCGCGTCATCGTCATCGCGCTATCGCACCGTCGCTTCATCGTTATCGCTTCATCGCTCCATCGTCATCGCATTATTGCGTCATCGCACTATGAACTCAAATCTCGATGGTACGATGATGCGATAGTGAACTGCGTGGTCCTATCCGTATTCCATACTGTGCCGCTTTAATTATCACGAACTGAGGTATATTTCTTTTTTCTTTTTTTTTAAATTAACTGACATTTATAATTAACAATTGTCAGAGAACAATAATAGAGTGGGTATTATAATGTTTAAGCAATAGGTTGACATTCATTTTCAACATATAATGATCTCATTTTATCCCTTTCATTTATGGTTTTTATTGCTGAAAGTTTCTCTATGTCAAGTGGAGATCATCTCAAACCATATGCTTTGTATGGTGTACAGCTAGCCTTTTTTCCAAGTCTGATTCCTATCAATGGTTCTTATACAAAAAATACTAATGGTTCTCTGAACTCCGAAAACGGATTTAGAATTCATGATTGTTGGAACATATGATTGTCGTTTCTTCGACATTGTTCTTAAATTATATAAACAAAAAAAAATGAAAGATGAATGAAAAAAAAAATTACCCAGAATGAACGAAACTGGTGCATAGATACATGTATAGTCTGAAACAAAGTGTACAATGATATTCTATTATTTGAAAATAATTTTTCTCTTTAGAAATTGAACGAACAAAGAAAATTGGTTAAAAATAGATTTTCAGGAAAAGATTTTAAGTTGTGCTGGGAAAAAGGCAAGTTCAAGTAACATGAGAGGGCTAGATATAAGTTTTTCTCTACAAGTATCTTTCATTCTTTAATTCTTTTCGTCTAAATACTAAACTTTAACTTAGATTATTAGACAGGAAAATTTACAATCTAAGTAAAATCAGATCATTTGATCCACTAACATAGAGCGCTACACAAGGATATGAGAAAACCCTATTCAGGGTCATCTTCTGATGAACTTTTAAATATCCAATCAATAGTAAACTTACAGTAATTTAGATCCATCTTTAAATACAGTTATAGAAATGAAAGAACTTATACACTGATTTTTTTTTGCGACTATATAAATCAAATTAACTTGACTTGAAGAGCACAAACTTTTATTTTTTATGACAAAAATATCAAAGCCTTTGTCCATTATTGATTAGCATTTGTTTCTGGTCCTTGACGAAGGGCAGTTGAATGAGCCGTCACAATTACAGTCGCAATCAAAGCGGAAGCAACCCCTATCAAACTGAAACCGCCCACGCCCGTATCTCCTACCATCAACCTCGCAGTTTCGACAGCCATTCTCATTTCCTCCCTGATTTCTGCAGATATCCTTCGTTAAATAGGCGGGACAGTAGTACGCACCATTGCAAAAGCATTGACACGAATACTGAAGACATCCATCATTGGACTTGAAGATGGAATTTCCACGATATCGCTGTCCTCCGACAATGCATTGTCTACAAGACTGAGCGCTGCAAACGACGAGGATAACGAGGAGAAGAAGAAAGAACCTCAACATCTGAAAAAAACTGTTAAGGTCATATGCGTTCAATTACCTGTAGAATATGAACATATATTTCAAATGTATATAAAATTGGATTAACACTTTCCTGATAGATATATCTTTTAACTAATAGTATTGATTTTGTATTCAAGACTTTGACAAATGTATGTTCTTCATGACATATTCATTCGAGTAATAATAGTAAATGAAATTAAAATAAATAAATGAAACCTGAGTTTATTAACATGGATGTAAATGGGTTATACATATGCTATTATAGGGATTTTCACTCAATTTCCTTACTCCTTAACGTGTTAAAATGATGTGTGACAAATGTATCAGAGGGGGTGAAAATAACGTTATTAATTAATATTGCGTGTGGAAAATATCTTATAAAAGAAATTTTATTTTGAGCGAGAGAGAGAGAGAGAGAGAGAGAGAGAGAGAGAGAGAGAAATGGAGGGAAATTTATACTTTAAAAAGCATTATATGTATATTAATTTCTCTTTATTATGAACGAAGCATGAAACGTGAAGACTTTAACCAAGAATTAAAACCCTAGGATAAAGATTATATACCAGAAACAATTATTTTTGTATTTCATATTAAATTTTAACATGAA
>NW_026938073.1:0-11822 GCF_032062105.1 Saccostrea cuccullata
ACCTTCTGTTCACTGGACTGGCCTTTTTATCTCTCTCCCTTTCAGTCAAACACATCTATAGGACGTTTTCTTTTAGGAATTCCTCGTGTTTTCCTTTTTCTTTAGGACCCCCCGGGCTAACATGGGGGTCTTTTTTCTTTGTTGTTAGTACCTCCTAATTCATTTTTTTTTTCACCATTCCCGAAGTATTTTTCAAGGCTCTTACGCCGTGAGTTTTGACTGCGTCTTTTAAAATCAATTTTCTAATACGTCTCATCCCGTTCTAGCAGCAGCAGTCAAGGCGTTTTTAGCTCCGGTTTTTCAGAAAAAATCCTCGCACTACAAAGTAAAAACGATGACATTCCCTTTTTTTCTGACAAACTTAGAAAATTACTGACAAGTCGTGTTACTGTAAAACTTAACAATTACTGACCTTTTTACTCCCTTGAAAACTTAGAAAAGTACTGACAATCTTATGGTCTGATAAACTTAGAAAATTCTACCTTTATGTCCCTGCTGAAAAACTTAGACAAGCGCTGACATTTGCTGATAATTACTGTCCCTATTGTTCTCGCTCTGGGGGAGGCTGCAGTGGTGTGAAAATAATTGTGTGTTTACTTTGCATTTAAAAACAGTTTTTTTTTAATTTTTGATAAAAAAATAGGCAGTTATAATTGTTTTAATCTAAATATTATTGATATCTGTAAAATAATTCAGAATATGATTTGAAATTATCTATGAGTAAATCAAGTTTAAATTTATGTGTTGAATATATCTATCCCTGTTCAATTAAAGAATTAAAATTAATTAATCATCAAGTTAGTTTTATCTATTTATTTCTTTGCAGACAGATATCTGACTTTAATGTTGACCCCCCCCTCCCTGTTTTCACGATCGGAAAGTTGTATCAATTTTGTTTTCACAAACAGGACAGATGTCTCTTTTTAAAAAAAGGAAATTTCTAAATATTGAATAATTACTGATAGGAAATTCAGTTTCCTAATGTTTTTAATCTGTACAAGTCATACAATTATATACCCCTGTTTAAGATTTCCGGTTTCATTTGCTCATACGGGAGTTCCCCTATTGAACAGTACAGTGTTCCATATATAAACTTGTACTATACCTTGTTAATTTTGTCACTAAAAACATTATTTCTAAATGAATGGTTGGTTGATCGATTACGCGGGGTTTCATAAGTACCCAATGTCTGAAAGGGCCCGGAAACTAATAAATAATTATCAGACTAGTAATAAAAATTCAGGTATAAAATTTTACGGAAAATATTTATATTTACTAGGTCAGCGGTAAGACTAATGTTAGCAGTAGCACCATTCTCAAATATTTTTCTTCTCCCCCCCCCCCTCTCTCTCTCTCTCCCTTAAAGATACAAACAGTATTGACACTTTAAGTTACCTAAATACTTGAAAAGTCTGTTTATTCACAGTATTTTTTAATATATTCAATTTTAACAAAAAATATATTACATGTTTAGTACCTTCCATTTTTCCCCTGTAGCTTTCGGTAATTGGAATTAATTTAATTTTATTTGCCGAAATTAAATTTCATCTCATTAAAGTAGGTAGGCTTAGGGGATGTTATGATGTTAAAATAAGGCAGAATGCGGACTTGTCTAGTAAAAATTTTACGAAGTAGTGAAAATCGGAAGTCATTAGTCCGTCAAACCAGTGCTCACAAATATTTATTTCAAACCTTCTACATACATGTATAAGCCCCCCCCCCCCCCTCACACACGTTACATAAAAAAAATCTAGTATACCGGTACTTCAAAATGATTTATAAAAAATGTGTAAGTTTTTTAATGATGCAAATTTCTTTGTCCATTTGATCATTTTATACCCGTAATCATTATTTATTTCATTCCACTTTCCTTTTCAAAGATTAAGATTATTCGCTAACTATAGGTTCCCACTATTTCCTACGAGTTACCATTCATCTCTCTCTCTCTCTCTCCCTCCTCTCTCTCTCTCCCCCCCAAAAAATCAAACACCCGGGAAAAATTTAAAATACATGTGTAGTTAAACTCCGGCTGATTTTTTTTTTACTGTCATAATACTGCTGCATATAAATTGTGTTTGATTTTTAATTATTTTTAATAATTACTCATAAAAAGTTAAGGAAATATATTATGAACTATTTTTTTTTGATTGATAATCAAACAAATATATCACTCCACTGTCCCACACACACACTAACCACTTAACAAAAAATATTAGGAACCAGTAATTTTTACAAAACTTTGGATGTAATGTACCCCTTCTCATATATTCATTTTTGCTTAAATCTTTAAACAATTTTCCTTTCCCCGGTTGGTTTTTACACCAATCTTTTTTTTCATTAATCTTTAATTTTATCTTACGTGGGTATATTAAAAAAAAATATTTATTTAATCTAAGAAGAGGTTGAAGGATTGTAGATTGCATAATAATTATATTACGTATGTGTTGGTGTTAAATTTTTGAAATTCAAACTGTCTTGAAGAAAGTCTCCTTTTTCCCCGTAATGTTGCGTAACTAACTTCCAGTGAAACCCGGCAGGTTCTTCTGTATAATACAGCAGTGACACCTATTGTCTTCTTTACCCGCTACCGTACACACTCGGATCGCCTCAGGCGATTTCTTCTACACACAGGTGCTTCCACAGTTTCCGACTGTATGTTGAATAATTATGTAATTGGCTGGATACCAGCTAAACGACTTGAATAATTTGGGACAATAAAAAGCACAGTGTTACTGTAAAATCATGATACTGGTTTCAATACCGAACAAAGCTATGAAACGTCGATTTATTAAGTTAATTAAATTTATAGATTTTTTGTACCTAAACAGATCAAAAGGAGTACAAACTTAAACACGACAGTATTAATTGTGTGTTCTACTTTGATAAAATAAATAAGTACATGTTATGTTTTCATTTTGTTGCACGGCCCCCCCCCCCCCCCCTTTTTAAATTTTAAAAACAAAAAGAAACTAATCCCTGTGAATGTCTACCAACACTCTAATTAAAAAAATTGATATTAATTTCTATCAAAGTTTTTGTTTCAGGAGTATGCATAGACAAAAGATGATAAATAAAATGTCATAGTTTTTCATGTATTCGAATTAAAAGAACCTCTCAGGTGGGGGGCCAAAAAACCAGATTGAAAATCAGCTAAAAGATGTACATTATTTCAAAAGAATAATGCGGACAGTAACTAAATCAATGAATGTCAAAGGTTCAATGATCAGTAGGCCCGTAGCCCCCCTCCCCCTGCCAAATGAATAAAATAAAAAGACTTCTTTTTTTTTTAAATTTTAAAAACCCCCCTATGTCTTTTAATTTTGGTTTCTTCTTGCAAATGCTTGGGTTCGGGGATGTTTGACTGCACAAAAACAAATATGGGCGGCCTCCACACAATTAAAATTTTTACATAATATGAAAAAATAACAAACGCCTTTCTTCAAAAGGGGCACCCATGGCCTCACCGCGCGCTATGAGTTTATTAAAATTATTCAAACTAATTTGAATAAATTAAATTAAAATTGAATAAAACACATCAACCTAACAATTTTAAATTTTTAAATTAATATTAAAGAAAGTAGGGAGTCAATGTTAATTAAGAAAATATTATAAAATGCATGTCATGTAATAACATTGTTTTATTATAAAAAGGAAAAAACCTTTGTAAAATTTCATATCTCACTACTAAAGGAAAATTTTTATTTTTTTAATTGATTATCTTTTTGAAGGTTTTGAATTTTTTTCCCTTCTCTTGAAAATATTTTTTTACAAATGAATTTTCTATAAATAGATAAAAGAAGCTTTTTTCCCAAAGATATCATCTGGACATAGTTAAAAATTATATAAAAAACAAATAAATGAAATGATAATCTATGTTAAAAAAAAATCAATTTCACACCACTGCAGCCTCCCCAGACGAGAACAATAGGGACAGTAATTATCAGTAAATGTAGCACTTTTAAATTTTTCAGCAGGGACAGTAAACGGGGCAGAATTGTTAAGTTTATCACACCGATAAGATTGTCAGCACTTTTCTGTTTATCAGTACCGGCAGTAAAAAGGTCAGTAATTGTCTAAGTTTTAAGTAACGACAGCACATTGTCAGTAATTTTCTAAGTTTGTCAGTAAAAAATGAAAGTCAGCGTTTTTGACTTAGAGGTCGGCCTCTCTGTCTTTTCTTTTTCTTCTTGTTATTTTCATTCCCGATCCTCTCGTTTTTTCATTCTCTTTTTTTCTGTTTTAGTACCTCCTAGATTTATTCTTTGTTTCACCATTCCCGAAGTATTTTTTAAGGCCTTGCCCTGAGTTTTGACTTGTTTTTAAAGATCTCTTATTTTCAAACGTTTTTCCCGTTTAGCAGAGCAGTCAAGGCGTGTTTAGCTCCCCTTTTCAGTAAATCCGTGAAAAAATTTTTTTAATTTTGGGGGGGATAATAGGCTGGTGGTGGTTGTTGTTTTTGACCCAATAATCCTCCTACTAGATTGCTGATAAGGGAGCTGCTACTTTAAATGGGGTCCTAAAAACCGTGTCCTTTTTACTAATCATCCTTTATGATAGACAAACTGTCCGTGTCCTCTTTTTCTAGAATCCCGGATGAATGCATGGTTCATGTCTCTTGTTTAACTGACCTTTCTGTCCTCAGGGACTTCCTTTTATACCCTTTTTTAGGGGTTTAATACAATACAGACAGCAGACCAGACAAATCATCACGCCCAATAAGATGGAACACAATAAGGGTACACTCATCTCAGTAGACTTTTCTGAAATGAATATCATGATGGATTTGCCACTTAAAAAAAGGGATGGGTTGTCCTAAAGGAGTCATGATGTGAATCTCAGTGGTATCGAAATGTTTTTTATTCAAAGGGACATATTCCGCTCCATGGGGTTTCCCCTTTACATTGTTTTCTTTGTCATCAAAATGACAAGGCACCACTCTTAAGAGTTTAAGGGTTGGGGCCCAAGTCTGGGGTTGAATGGATCGCAATACACATAATGGATTTTAAATTCCATAAATCCCGGGGGTCCGGGGCCATGTAACTGATGTTGATCCATTTGGTGGTGTTTTCTGTCCAATTTTCGGGCACCGATTTGGAAAAGTGGGAAACCCAATTATAAGCCGTTAAAAAACCCTTTTAAAGATGGGAATTTGACGTAAATGAGTTACGTAATTCACTCGATCGAAATTGGCCCCATAGGTAAATCTCATCTGGTTTTTTGGGGGGCTTCATCTTCTGCTCTCAGGTCTTCTAGAACTTTCTTTAAGGAAAATTTAAGGCCCCACAACTCTCTCCGGGCCCCCTGTTCACCCCTTGGTTTCCTGCTTTTAGGGCCTGTCCAGGTCATGTTTTTTAGATGTTTTTCAGACATCTTTTAAACCTTCATTGATTTCGGCTAGAAGTGCTTCAGGGCTGGCATAAGGTCCCGGTCTAAATAAAAAAATACAAATTTAATTTCTCTTTTGGATCATAAGTCCCCTTCAACCAATACGCTTGACTCCATCCCACTAACAATTGAGTATCGGCAAAGGGGATGGAAGCACTTTTCAAGAGTTGAAACCTTCCCCATTGATACTTATCCGGGTCTAAATCCAGTTTCCCCCCCGGGGAAATGTTTTCAAAAAAGGGGGGATTTTTTCCACCATACATATGTCCAGATAAGCTTCTTCTTCACTGATATTTTCGATACTACAAGGATAGATCTTTTCCGTCAAAGCCACTTCCCATTCCCGTCGGTTAAATCTAGAGATTGAGGTAATAAGGTTTTAAATTGAGCCGTCGTATTGCTGGGAAAAAGAGGTCATAGACCCATCACGGGGTAAAGTCATGTAAAACCCACTACCCCAGCCATGTTCAATCTAAGACTGAAACCCTAGACCTTAAGACCTTTTATTTATAACAACACTTCTTTTTAAAATAAAACATCAGTTGTGTGTATTTAGGGGAATCGAAGGGCCCCCGTTTTTGGGGACAGTTAGGGTGCCCTAAACAAAAGGGACAGCGATTAGGGCACTTGGACCGATGGCCTGTGACATTCCTCTACCCCACATCGCAAAGATCACAGTAATAGGGGTTCCCCGTTACTCCCGGCATGGATATGATGGCATCGTAATGATGATCGTCGAACAAAATGTTCAAATAAGTTCCATCTCCAGAACCTTTGTAAATAGGTTCTAAACAGAGTTTAGTGAATAAATTGAACTGAAATATTTTCAGTGGTACTAGGAGCTAATACCTGTTGTAATTTCGTCCATTCTGGGGCTACAAGCTTGAGTGATATCACACTCGGCTTTTTCCATGAGAGCTATGGCTTCTCGTTTCTGGTGTTTTCTCCTAATCTCATGCGTTTCCATCGTTTTTCCCATTCGGGGTCTGGATGTTGGGTTTTTGATGTGTAATCGAGTGACGACAATGGCTCTAGCCAAACAAAATTTATCCCAGGGATTGACGATCCGAACGATGGCTCTTTTATTTTTTTGGTTTCTTTATTCACTTGTAGATGTTTGGTTCTGTCTCCACCACTCCCCTCGGGATACTTGACATGAAACAGATCGAATTCCAGGGAGCCGTCACCCAGTTTGAACTCCTTTTTGGATTGCTTCTATTTTATCTAAAATGAGGTCTTCGTTTAAATGTTTACATTGCGTAAACGGTCCCAAAATCTCTGAATCCAGAGAATGATGACGTAGGTTCAGGGGGAAGTAATCGTTAGGATTACACTGATTTTAGATTTGAAAGTTTGTAACATGTCTCTGAATAATCGACGAACGAATCCGTGTTTTCCTCTTATGGAAATTCTTTGAAATGGACGATATATTTATTTTCATGCGCTTTAAATTTTGTAGAGCGAGTTTCTCCCCCAGTCTTATCTGATAATACTCAGAAATCGGTTTGGGTGGGGGTTTAAAACCCCTCGGTTCTTTTTCGTTTCAATAATCGTTGAGCCTGTAACTGTTTTTCTCTAGTAGAATCCATGTTCAACAGCTGATGGCTCTGAGGGTAAAATGAGCCGAAAATAGGAGAAAAGCCTTATTTATACAGTGGGTGACGTCACAATCCATAGGAATAACCTATTTTTGCACACGATCCAATTTTTTTTTTCACACGGTCCTTACAGATGATGCAACAGGTATAAAAATGCAGGTAAAAAAGGGAATTTTTTTTTTTCACACGACCCAAAAAACCTATAGTATATAAAGCGGAGCTAGGAGTACCCTGCGCTCATCGTACCCATCATGACTTTTGTGTGGAGAATGATGTATTTGTTCGAGGAAAAAGAAAATATGCCATCACTGTCACGAGGAGATGAAAAAATAAAAAATAGTGGCTACAACGATGCGGGAAAAAGTTGTTGATTGGTACTGGGGATGTAGTAAATGTAGAGAACCTATACCTCACTGGGTGATAAAAGATCCCCCCTTTTTTAGAGGAATGTGGGTACAGTTGGTGTGTAAAATATTTCCTATGGAAAAATGGGGGAGACCATATGATACCACCTTGGGCTAAGTTTACCAGAAACAGAGAGATGGGGATGTCCCACCTGTTGGGAAGAAAAGACCGAAGGGAGATGGAAAAGAACAATGTGGTCAGTATCCCTGTTGTGAGATATGTATAGAGAAGTTTACAGTGAACTGCTACAGATATTGTGCCTTATGTCGATACAATGGATATTAAAATCATTTTACTTTTTGTATTTTCTTGAATAAAATGTGCATTGTTCTAATCTGTCTTTGTTATTGTTTTCAGAAAATCCAGTTCAAACTGGTTAGGCTGGGTAGCAGGGTGTCTAATGTGAATGAAAAGTGTGACGTATAATCACATTCTTGAGTGCTGCCAAAAATCGTAGTACCAAAGTATAGTAAAACAAAACGTAGTCGCAGCGTATAGTAAAAAAACTATATACAGTGTAAAACCCCTATAAGACATAGGGGCTGTGTATAATTACCACCTATCCCCCCCCCCAAGGATTGTAAATCCCCCCAATCCCCCCAACTGCACTCTCTTACCCCCCACCCCCCCGGGGGCTGCACTCCCTTGACTCCACCTATCCCCCCCGCCAATCAAAAACCCCCATTTTTGACCTCATTTGCATAAACAGTGCACTCAGTTGACCACGCCATCTAGACCCCTTATTCTCGCCTTTAAATCTAACATTAAATGAGGTCGTATGTAAGTTACTTTACAAAAAAAAACCTGAAAAGTGCTAAAAAAGAAGAAAATTTATTTACAATTTTCTTTAATATTTATCTATTAAATTAGGATTTTAACTTTTAATTGAACTTTTTGCTGCTATTTCGGGAAACATAGCTTTTAACGACTGGGTCTAAATTACGAGGAAAAGAAATCTGACAAATGAATGTGCTGTGTCTGCATTTTCTCTTGCCCAGGCGCTGCTTTAAAACTCACAGTGAAATGGGAGTATATGGAATCTCTGTCTACTTAGTATGATGGTATGGTATGCCAGGGAAATCAATGACAGTGGGAAACCTGGGTTTTTGCAAAGGGCTTTAAAATCTTTTAACGAGGCCCCGATCTACTTGAACTGCGAACTTTTAACGCAGCGTCGACTAGGCACTCACAGCCCCTTACCCTCACAATAACGTCACAATTAAAATGACGTCAAATTGCGCTAAAATGTTTCGCTGATCTTGCATACCGGTAGCTCAAAGACTATACATGTTGAAAGCTGGTATTTCTATTATTTACATTTTTTTTAAAAATTTAATTAATAAACAACTTTGGAACATGATTTATTTTGAGATATCAATTTCTTGGTACATATTATTAATTTTATTGTTTTATTTCAATTTGTATTTAAAAAAAAACAAATACTGCAACCAAAAGTAAACGATTTTAGTCTTTCTCCTTGAACATGTTGAAGTTTTTATCACCCCTTTTTTTTTGAGGATTAAATATGCATGGATCAGCTTGGTTAAGAAAAATCAGTCTATGAAACATTTAAATGCAACCCCCAAATATTTTATTTTTCTATATAATACATAAATTTTAGTAAATTTTTTTGTCCCCTTTTTTGTCCCCCCCCTTTTTTTTTCCACGTATAACAACGTCGCGTGTTAAGAAAAAAATAAAGCAGGGGGAGAAAAATTATTTCAAAATGTAAAGTTATTTATTTTTTTAGAAACTAATACAGTATTGCAATCGTTTGTTGAGTTATTTAAACCCACGGCGACTTTTTTCATATCTAGTTGGATAAAATAAATATTAATTTTGTGTTTTATATGCCCCCTTTTCACTGCAATAAAGGCTACCCCCAAATTTTTCCCATTTTTTATAAGAAGAATGAAAATTGCATGATAAATGTGAAAAACAAAACATTTCATCATGAAATTTTTTTTTTAATTTTAATTTCTTTTTTTATTAGAATTTTACTATGAAATTTGTATAAAAACACGAAAAATGGTCCATATCTTGACAGTCCCCCATTTGACTACAATAAAGGCGGTAACCAAATTTCATTCTAATTTTTTTAAGCATAATACATACAAAAATATTTCCAAAAATTAAATTTTTTTTATCATTCCGTTTTCGTAATTTTCAACTAGTTTGGGCCTTTTAATATTATATATTGACAGTGCGATATACCTTATACACTTTAAACATTTAAAAGAAATAAAACAAGGCTTGGTCAGTTATACCTTTGGTGTTAGGTCTTGGTTCCTCATCCCAAAAGGGGGAAAATTTCTTCAAAAAGAACGAGGGTCCCCAACAGGAACCGGGGCGTACTTGTGACTTTTTTTTGACAAGCAATTTTTACATTTAATATTCATCAGGTTCCTGTACAATAGAAAAGGAACATATTTTAGAAAATGAATTTTGATTTGCTAAAAAAAAAAACCCTTGAAAATGGATAGATCATACATTTTGAAAAAAATGGAACTTTTTTAAACATTTTCTCTAATTTTTTTTTCTAACTTTTTTTTCCATGATCTTAATACAAACAATCAATAATTTTGTCACTTTTTTTCATGTACTCATGTACATGTATTAAAATTTTTCATTAATTAGAAAAAAATTGGTTCAGGTTGAAACCCTTCCAAAATTTAATATTCTATGACGTATATAATATTACACTTGTCACCTATGTCTTTAACCTAGTAAATGTTTATTTCATGTGAAACATTACTATGTTATTGTGCCTCCTAGGAAAACGGCTATAAATGTTACAACATGACAATGTGTTTCAAATAAAAGAAAAAATTCTATAATTATTATGGTTATGTTTGTAAAATCTATCCGCTATGTTCTGCCAACCAAATCATGGACATTTAAACAATAAATGTTTCGTACAAATGATTCCTGTAGATTACACGCCAAATAGCCCCCTTCTTTTGGTGTTTTTCTTTATGCGTAGCTAACTCAAGAGATTGTGTCACACTTTTTTAATCCTCTTCTCATCACATTTTGTTTCAAAGGCACTGTACACTTAAATCCCCCCCCCCCCGTTTTTGAACACTCAGGGTTGTTCAAAATTATATCTCCAAAAAGCATGATACTGACACTAGGTACACCCCATCCCCCGTGATTTTTTAAAGGGCATCTGAGTAACTCAGGTGACCTATTGCTATCCGTTTTTTTCCGTCTCGTGCGTTCACATTTTCAGCTTTTACCCTAAACACTAACCAATTTTTAAACCCAAAATTGGTACACAGCATCTATGGGGGAAGGGAAACAAAAATTGTGAAATAAAATTCCAACCCCCCCCCCCTGGGGCCTAAGGGAGGGGCCAAAAACACTAAAATTAATGAAATCTTCTTTACTTCTGGGACATCAAGCAGTCAAACTGTTGGCATGAATGTTAAGAGCATTAAGCCCTCTACCAAAATTGTGAAATTAATGGCCCCAGGGGAGGGGGTTTTGGGGTTAGGGTGGGCGCTATTGATTATAGAGTGAAAAAGATTAAATTGTGAAAATTTAGGACCCCAGGGTCAGGGGTTCTGGTGTTAGGACGGGGCTCTATTTATTATAATAAAAACATTTTAATTCTTTTAAAATCTTCTCTGTATTAAATAGACTAACTATGTACATAGTTATGATGGGAAAAGGGGCCTTACCAAAAAATGTGAAATTTATGGCCCCGGGGTCAGGGTTCTTGTGTTAGGGCGAGGCTCTATTGATTATATACTGCAAATACAAAAATTATTTTCAAGTCTTTTTCTCTGCTTCTAGGTGTTAAATTAAAAAATAAGTACATAGTTATGATGAGCACGAATGTCTTACCCCAAAATTTTGGGAATTTTTGACCCCAAGGTCGGGGGTTTGGGGTTGGGTGGGGCTCTGAAATAATTATATAGTGATAATACATTTAATACATCTTTGAAAATCTTAGGTAAAAAGCATGTCACTTTTATGTTTATGATGTACAAGGCTCTTAACTGGATTTATCTTTTAACGCAGATTTCAATCTCCTTTCAAATTTTAAAACGGGCATTTCATGCATAATAAACCTTAGTTATATCATTTGTTTATCCCCTCAAGTTCTACCGGAGGGTTGAAGTAAATTCGTACTGAAAACATGAGACATGCGGATGTAATTTAATTTAAAGAAATTGTATGAGATATATAGAGATAATGAACAGTATTCAATATCCAAGTACAGTGCAGGATTTATAAATTTTTATTAGAAATAAATCATGTGGATGCAATCTCAGGTTAGCTCGTGTGTTAATGTATAAACAATCCCGGAAGATAATTTGTTACTTCTCTGAACTACCTAGATATGACTAATAATAAATATGCATATTTCACGGCATCTTGAGCGTCATGATTTACATTTCTGTTACAATTCATGTTATATTTATAACC